>NC_087265.1:46127951-46335451 GCF_015220805.1 Pogoniulus pusillus
CAGGGCTGACCTCATTGCTGTCTACAACTCCCTGAAGGGAGGCTGTAGCCAGGTGGGGTTTGGTCTCTTCTGCCAGGCAACCATCAACAGAACAAGGGGACACAGTCTCAAGTTGTGCCAGGGGATGTCTAGGCTGGATGTTAGAAGAAGTTGTTGGCAGAGAGAGTGATTGGCATTGGAATGGGCTGCCCAGGGAGGTGGTGGAGTCACTGTCCCTGGAGGTGTTGAAGCAAAGCCTGGATGAGGCACTTAGTGCCATGGTCTAGGTACTGCATGGTCTTGGACTGCATGATCTTGGAGGTCTCTTCCAACCTGGTTGATTCTATGATTCTATCCGTTTGCAAACTTCTCAAGGTAGACAAATACTTTTGTTACAGTTATCTTTACAAGTGACAGATTTCACTGTAAGAGATCTTGAATATCTGGCTTTACAGGTAAAGCAATGCTCTTATGCCTCCTATGTGTGTAGATGCACCAGGTACAGCAAAGGTTTCTGTGCTGGTAGAATTATGTGTGGTACATAAACCTTTAAAAATGTTTATGACCAGTTTCATCTGCAGAATGGAACTAATAAATACATATAAATTCCCAGAAACAGATGAGCGATTTAAGGCAAGAATAGATACAACAAATACTTTTTGTGGTTGAACTGATGCTCAGTGATCTCTGTAAAGGGTCATGGTCTAATTGCTCAAAGAAATGCATAACCATAGAAGGAGGTGTTCTCACTCCCTAGGAATTTACAGCCTAAAATGGCAAACTATCTCTAAAGGTGACAGTATAGTATAACAGAAAAGAACTTCAATATAGAATCATAGATTCAAGCAGGTTGGAAGAGACCTCCAAGATCAGCCAGTTCAACCTAGCACACAGCCCTGTCCAATCAACCAGACCATGGCACTAAGTGCCTCATCCAGGCTTTGCTTAAAGACCTCCAGGGATGGTGACTCCACCACCTCCCTGGGCAGCCCATTCCAATGCCAATCACTCTCTCGGCCAACAACTTCCTCCTAACATCCAGCCTAGAATTCCCTGCCACAACTTGAGACTGTGTCCCCTTGTTCTGTTGCTGCTTGCCTGGCAGAAGAGACCAACCCCACCTGGACACAGCCTCCCTTCAGGGAGCTGTAGACAGCAATGAGGTCTGCCCTGAGCCTCCTCTTCTGCAGGCTGCACACCCCCAGCTCCCTCAGCCTGTCCTGGCCCAAGATTGGTTCCTAAACTGTTAACATGTTGAGATCTGCACTTTCTCTTGTGTATTCCCAAACTTGTTCTGCCCTTTTGAAAAGAAAATAATTGTTTTTGACATTATTTGACTGATTTGATTCAAGCAGGCCATAATTACAGTGCTGATCAGGTTTCCATAGACTGCTTGAATTCAAGCAGGAACACAACATGTGGGAACACGATGGTTAATCGCAAACAGATACACTACACAGATTTCCTTCCCTCCCTCTCCCCACCAATTCTCATTCTATGCTTCACTGAAGTTACCTCAAATTTACAACTGTGTAAAGGTGAAAAAAACATAGCAACAATGTAATTACCACTGGAAAAAGGCTGCTGTGGCACAGAAGCTGTCACTGCTTAAATACTGTTTGAGCAGGTAAAAAAGTACTTGCATATGTTTTGTTCAGGATAGAATCAACATTCTAGCTCTTATTTAAGGAGAAAAGAAAAGAACCAAACCAACAGGGAAAAAACTCACACACAGAGAAGACAAAAAGTACACAGTGGAAGAAAAAGAGCATCTCTTTTCTCCTATGAGGCATTTGTCAGAGTTCTGCAAGCCGAGTTTCAAAGCATGAAGGGAAATTAGGGGAAGGATTGTTTAATTTTGTCTACCTATAGAATCGTAGTATCATAGAATCAAACAGGTTGGAAGAGACCTCCAAGACCATCCAGTCCAACCTAGCACCCAGCCCTATCCAGTCAACCAGACCATGGCACTAAGTGCCTCATCCAGGCTTTTCTTGAACACCTCAAGGGACCATGCCTCCACAACCTCCCTGAGCAGCCCATTCCAATGCCAATCACTCTCTCTGCCAACAACTTCCTCCTAACATCCAGCCTAGACCTACCCCGGTCAATATAACTTCCAGTGACTCCACAGAATGGTGGATGGAGAACATTTACACAAGAACCAGGGCTTAGAATGAGGGAAAAAAACATTATTGCAAAGGCAAGAGAGTGTAGCAAGGTATATAATAAATGACTATATAAACATTGATCACATCTGAAAAAGAGGACCAAAATAGGATGAGAGCAGGGATAGACTTAAAATAATTTTTAGAGAAGAGAAAAACAAAACAAAACACAAATTGGATATCCAATTGTTGTGGAGATCCCTAAAACTTTATTCCAGCAGCAGAAAGAGCATGTGTGAAGGTAGAAGAAAAGGACCAGAGGGGATAAGAAATGCATTTAATTAAACAAAAAAAGAAAGGAAAAAATTAAAGTAGTGGTCATACTTGGAAGGCTATCAGAGGTAACAAAAGTAGCAATTGGACATTTAGGATCTGACTTGCAATCTTGATGAGGTCTTTACTGGATATTTTGCCATTGGAATGGGCTGCCCAGGGAGGTGGTGGCGTCACTGTCCCTGGAGGTGTTCAAGCAAAGCCTGGATGAGGCACTTAGTGCCATGGTCTGGTTGACTGGCTAGGGCTGGGTGCTAGGTTGGACTGGATGAGCTTGGAGGTCTCTTCCAACCTGGTTGCTTCTATTCTTTTAATTTAAAGCTCAAATCTGATTCCTATGAAAACCAGGCACTCTATTTTCATCAGTTTCCTGCAGTTAGAATAAATGCTAAAGCCATGATGTTTCTGGTTCATGTTTAAGTCATCCACCCACTCAGCATGTCTGTTAAAGACTAAATGGAGTTCACCTACCGTATAACTATCTAGTTGGATTTTCTTTGTACCCAAATTTAGGCAACAGTAACTACTCAGGTATCATTAAAGGGGAATCAGCTTATTAATGCTTGGTTAACCACCCATGAAGTCCAAACAAAAGTTAGAGTCTACAGAGAAAATGCATACAAAATCATTATGGCATGCTGGCCTATACTGGGATCAGTGTGGCCAGTAGGACAGGTTATTCTGCCCGTGGACTCAGCACTGGCCAGGCCATACCTTGAGTACTTTGTCCAGTTTTGGGCTCCTCAATTCAAGGGAGAAGCTGAGATACTGGAAGGTGTCCAGAGAAGGGTAATGAAGCTGGTGAGGGGCCTGGAGCACAGCCCTGTGAGGAGAGGCTGAGGGAGCTGGGGGTGTGCAGCCTGCAGAAGAGGAGGCTCAGGGCAGAGCTCATTGCTGTCTACAACTCCCTGAAGGGAGGCTGTAGCCAGGTGGGGTTGGTCTCATCTGCCAGACAAGCAGGAACAGAACAAAGGGACGCAGTCTCAAGTTGTGTCAGGGGAGGTCTAGGCTGGATGTTAGGAGGAAGTTGTTGGCCGAGAGAGTGATTGGCATTGGAATGGGCTGCCCAGGGAGGTGGTAGAATCCTCCAAGATCAGTCCAATCTATTACCTATCCCTGTCCAATCAACCAGACCATAGCACTAAGTGCCTCATCCAGGCTTTTCTTGTATACTTGCAGGGATGGCAACTCCAGCACCTCCCTGGGCAGCTCATTCCAACAATGGTGCAAATAAATCAGAACTAAAGTAGGTTCTCATGAATTAGTTCCAACGTATGCAAATATATCTTCATTCTGAAAACCTTTTTTGGACTTCACCATGCAAGACAATGAGTTCTTACAAAGCTCACAGAGATGGATCACACTTCAATTAATAGAAAATATCATGGAATGACCTGTCAAGTGGAGGGGTTTTTTCCCTTACTTTTTGTTGGTTTTTTTTTTTTTTTCTAAATTTCATTTCCTTTTTTTTTAACTTCTTGTCCTTTTTGGTTTATTTAGGATGTGAATTTTTCTTTGGAATTCAAGATTTCTGAATTCTTTCCAACCTAATTTCTACACTCTCAGTCTGTTCCCTTTGGTAACGAAAGCAAAAAAGAGAGTATAAACCAAAACTCTGTAGTATTTTCTTTGATAAAAGAGCTCTTTTGATCCTTATATTACATTGAATTTGGAGTAAGGCCATTGAAGTCAATTACATCTTTCCTAAGCTAACAAACCCTGCAAAAACACACAGGCTTTGCTAGTACTCTTTAGTCTACTGCAGGTAATGATGTTGTGTATTGTGATGAATATAGATGTCAGCTGTCACAACTACTCTTGCAAGTGCACCACTCTCTTTTCCTAGACCTTCTAGGTGTATAGAGTTGGTATTTTCTCTGTGCATGGCTTGATTTTAGGACCATGTTGAGCATAAGATCTTGTAACAAGCCTCAGTGAAGTGTGGATCTCATAGATGTTGTCACTGGATTGCAGCACTGCTGTCATGAACATACCTTTTTGAGAACACTTTTTGCTGATAAATGTCTGCACTTGCATGAACTTATTTGTGTGTTCTAGGCCACACATATTCCTTCCTCTTCCATACTGTAGACTAAGCTTTAGTAGACCTAAATGCAAGCTTTTGGGAAGACCAGCAACAATACATTCAGTTGGCAGCTGTCACTAGTGGTGTTTCCCAAGGATCAGTGCTGGGCACAGTCCTGTTCAGCATCTTTATTGATGATCTGCATGAGGGGATTGGGTCCAGCATCAGTAAGTTTGCAGATGACACCAAGCTAGGAGCAAGTATGAATCTGCTGGAGGGTAGGAGAGCCCTGCAGAGGGACCTGGACAGGCTGGATGGGTGGGCAGAGGCCAACGGGATGAGATTTAACAAGGCCAAGTGCAGGGTTCTGCACTTTGGCCACAACAACCCCAAGCAGCACTACAGGCTGGGGACAGAGTGGCTGCAGAGCAGCCAGGCAGAGAGGGACCTCAGGCACTGGTAGATAGTAGCTGAATGTGAGCCAGCAGTGTGCCCAGGTGGCCAAGAGGGCCAGTGTCATCCTGGCCTGTATCAGGAACAGTGTGGCCAGAAGGACAAGGGAGGTTATTCTGCCCCTGTACTCAGCACTGGCCAGGCCACACCTTGAGTTCTGTGTCCAGTTCTGGGCTCCTCCATTCAAGAGAGATGATGAGATACTGGAACATGTCCAGAGAAGGGCAATGAAGCTGGTGAGGGGCCTGGAACACAGCCCTGTGAGGAGAGGCTGAGGGATCTGGGGGAAGAGAGAGATGGACTGAATGATCTGGTTGATTCCATGATTCTAACACAACTAACCTCTGGATTGTCACTGTCCAGATTGCTGATGTTGGTGTCTCTGAATGAGTAACTACATCCTTTGCTCTTGGTCTTCCTTTAACAGATACCATTGCACGAGTGGAGGACTTCCTGACTTGAGCAAATCAAGATTAAGAGGTAACTTTTTCTTGTTGTTGTTATTTTGAATAAGCTAGCTGTAGATGCAGGTTTAGACTTTTGTTACTTTCAAACCCAACCTGCCAGTATCTCTTTCCTCCTATTCTCTGCTTAGCCTTGTGATGGATTATGCAAAATTCATAATCTGTATCCATTTTGCTATCCAGGTGATGATTGTTAATAACTATGACAACTGTTTATTAACGTTAAAACTCACCAGAAAACTTATTCACAAGGTTCAAAACACACAGGTTGGAAATTTGTACGTGTAGGGAACAGGCAAAACTGGAGCACTTATTTCTTAAGGTGGCAAATGCAAATATTATACTGGAGGAGGCTTTTAAGTACTTACCAAGGATAAATCAGACAGTACCCAAAGCATGTGGAGGTGTTGCTGTTGGGAGTTTCCCAGGCTCTTTTCTCAGGAAGCTGGGAGCCTGTAGCATAGTCTCTGACTTGGTGCTCCAGACAATCTGTGTATCTCCAGGACTTCCCATCTTGGCAGACAGGATGCAGTGTGGTGTGCAGTGTTGGCACAGTGTCAGGCTGGCTATGCAGGCTGATCGCCTGCAGGCATTTAGAGCCTGTTCCTGGTAAGCTCTCCAGGCAAATTCAGGATACAAATGAGACAAATGTGCTACCTGCTTAGGCCTTTTATCAATATCCAGCCCCGACTCTAATGGGGCATTGGCCATAGAGTATCCAATCTGAATAGCACTTTGCCAAACCTCACCATATTAGGTGAGGCCAGGGCTTTCACTCTCCTCTCCCACAGTTCCTTTCCCCAGCACAGAAGGAGGAGCAGGGGAACATGGCATAGAATCATAGAATCAACCAGGTTGGAAGAGACCTCCCAGATCATCCAGTCCAACCTAGCACCCAGCCCTATCCAGTCAACCAGACCATGGCACTAAGTGCCTCATACAGTCTTTTCTTAAACATCTCTGGGGATGGCGACTCCACCACCTCCCTGGGCAGCCCATTCCAGCGCCAATCACTGTCTCTGGGAAGGACTTCCTTCTAACATCCAGCCTAGACCTCCCCAGCACGACTTGAGACTGTGTCCCCTTGTTCTATTGCTGGTTGCCTGGAAGAAGAGACCAACCCTTACCTGGCTACAACCTCCCTTCAGGTAGTTGTAGACAGCAATGAGGTCACCCCTGAGCCTCCTCTTCTCCAGGCTGCACATCCCCAGCTCCCTCAGCCTCTCCCCATAGGGTTTGTGTTCCAGACCTTTCACCAGCTTTGTCACCCTCCTCTGGACACATGTCTGGGCAAGCCAGGGCACGGATAAGCCCAGGTTTGCCCTATCAGACCTACCACCACAAGCCTGTGGTTCAGTTCCTTGTGTTTTGTATGGAAATGCAGTACCTTTGCTCTTCCCAGTCAAGATACTCTTTTCAATGTTGCCATTTCAAAGTTCACAATACAGCTGGAAAGTAGGATTGTGTACAAAGGTGTCGGAGAACTTCCTCTGCTCAGATTTATCGTACCTTTGATTGACTGGGGAAATGACTTTCAGTTGACATCTGAGCCAACAAGTTAGCTGAAATAAAATTTTGCTTAATACCTTTGCATCAATAATCTAGGCACAGCACCATTGATTGAGAAAGGCTGATCAATAGAGTATTACTGCCTGCCTAACTGTAACTTTGCCAGACTTTTTCTGTTAATTCTGCTGATGACCTTCCTACCACTGCTTTTCAGTTTCACCATTTTTTTCCCTTTGAAATCCTATTTGCTCCATTTGCTATTATTTAAGGAATTTACACATCCAATTGATTTCATTCTACCTGATACAATAGGAGTTTAGGATAGAAAAAAAAAGATTGTGCATGCTTGGGACAAAGCTTCAGTAGCCCTGAATTAGAATATTTCTGAGGAATTTCACCTTGCAAGAAAAAAAAATCCATGGGAAGGAAAAAAAAAAGGGGGGATCTTTTTTTTTTAACCCTGTGGACACTGTGGCATTTTTTGCCTCAAGATTTACATTCAGCATTTATGAAGCAGCAAGGGGAATAATAATCTGTGCCAACCCTAAATGGTTATCAATCGGGAATGAGAGAACTATCACAGCAGTAATGAAATATACTCCAAATCCTAACTGTGTACTCAAGTAGGGATCTTCCATTCTGTCCTTTCAAATAGTTTTTTCTCTCAGTCTATTTGCATTGTGATTTATACTAGAGCAGTCCAGTTTCTGTCTCTGTGTCAGTCTTCAAGCTGTCTCCATTCACATTTTGATGGAATGAAACACCTATTTCTTTGAAAGTTGTTTGGCAATGTAGGGTTGCTTCATTCAGGTGTCTTCTTGAATACATAATGCTTCCTTTATGTGCAGACAAGACTAAATCATACAATCATAGAATCAAGCAGGTTGGAAGAGACCTCCAAGATCAGCCAGTGCAACCTAGCACCCAGCCCTAGCCAGTCAACTGGATCATGGCACTAAGAGCCTCAGCCAGGCTTGGCTTCAACACCTCCAGGGATGGCAGCTCCACCACCTCCCTGGGCAGCCCATTCCAATGCCAATCACTCTCTCTGACAACAACTTCCTCCTAACATCCAGCCTAGACCTCCCCTGCCACAACTTCAGACTGTGTCCCCTTGTTCTGTTGCTGGTTGCCTGGCAGAAGAGACCAACCCCACCTGGCTACAGCCTCCCTTCAGGTAGTTGTAGACAGCAATGAGCTCTGCCCTGAGTCTCCTCTTCTGCAGGCTGCACACCCCCAGCTCCCTCAGCCTCTCCTCATAGGGCTTCTTGAACACCTCCAGGGACTATAGTCCAGTATTTCAAACAATTCACGTTAAGAAGAGTTGCCACAGACCCTCCTGTTTTCATTATTCCACAGAACTAAAACATGTTTCATAATTAAAACAGTTCAAGTAATGTTTTGGTGGAGGGGAACCTTGCACTCCACAGGACTAAATTGTATTTCTAACAAGGCATTAGAATCATAGAATCATAGAATCATGGAATCAACCAGGTTGGAAGAGACCTCCAAGATCATCCAGTCCAACCTAGCACCCAGCCCTGGCCAATCAACCAGACCATGGCACTGAGTGCCTCAGACAGGCTTTTCTTGAAAACCTTCTAGGGATGGTGACTCCACCACCTCCCTGGGCAGCCCATTCCAATGCCAATCACTCTCTCTGTGAAGAACTTCCTCCTAACATCCAGCCTAGTCTTTCCCCTGGCACAACTAGGGGCATATTTGCAGTGATTAAATGATTGGCAGAGTGGCATTACTGTGCTTTCAGTTACTATATCAACACGGTGACAAAAAGCATTGAAAGTTTTCTCTCCATCACTACCTCAAAAACACTTTTTAACCATGTCCCAGTTTTGAGGAATTATTCAAAAATTGCTATTTAGACTATTTTGGAGACAGGGTGTGATGGTTTGGGTGTTACCCCCCTCACACACACTCTCTTATGAAATCATCCAGACTAGACTCAGCTGAGCTGGGAAATAAGGAATGAAGCTTTACATTTACAGTTTAGCACAATATACGAGCAGATATTGACAATCTATACAGCTGGAGACAGAAACAGACAAGTTAAAAAGCAATACAGAAACACAGCAGCCCTCCCAGAAACCAGAGTCTCATGGGGGGCTCCCAAACACCCTTCCACCTCCTTTCCACCCCTCTACCTTATCTCATACTTTGCCTTATGTTCAAGGTGAGTTTGGACAATTGGCCAGGGGGGTTAGGAAGCAGAGGGATTAATGACACAGACAGCAGGTTAGGGAGAGAAGGGAGGCAGCCAGAGCCAGAGAGCAACTTTTGTTATCTATGTTTATGTTCTTGTTTTCATACATCTCAGCAAGCCTACAGGCTAGGGACAGAGTGGCTGGAGAGCAGCCAGGCAGAGAGGGACCTGAGGGTACAGGTAGATAGTAGCTGTAGCCAGGTGGGGATTGGTCTCTTCTGCCAGGCAACCAGCAACAGAACAAGGGGACATAGCCTTAAGTTGTGCCGGGGGCAGTCTAGGCTGGATGTGAAGAGGAAGTTGTTGGCAGAGAGAGTGATTGGCATTGGAATGGGCTGCCCAGGGAGGTGGTGGAGTCACCATCCCTGGAGGTGTTGAAGCAAAGCCTGGATGAAGCACTTAGTGCCATGGTCTGGTTGACTGGACAGGGCTGGGTGCTAGGTTGGACTGGCTGATCTTGGAGGTCTCTTCCAACCTGGTTGATTCTATGATTCCATGAAGTATATGGTATGTTACCTGTGGTATCTAATTGGTAGGTAACAGAATCTACATGTAGTCATTTAATTACCTAATTACTTGATTAAGCTAAACCATTGTGTGATTCTATGATTCTATCTTACACAAAAATGCTTAGTGTAGCATGTATTTCAATATGCTATTATAAACTATGGATGAATGTTGTCTTAGAGCTAATGCCATTATCTAATATATTATATGTGTTTAGCAAGTTTGAATCATGCCACTGCCTTTTTCTATATATTAATATTAGTTTTAACCTGAATGACAACTCTCCAAACTTAGTTTACTTTTAAACAGTCCTATGGGATATGCACCTTCAATCCTGAACCATATAAACATGAATATTATCCAGTTTATTTGCCTTTTGCACCTTGGATAGGTGGGTAAATCTGGCCATCTCCCAAGAGGTGACATTTTCTTTAGCCAGTTAAATGGAATACAGATGCCTTCATCTCACTTTAAAATCAAGGTCAAGCAGATTTACCAGAGTAATATGATACCCTTTTAGTAGGAAGGTCTGTATTTTCTGGGCCAGACAGAATAGTAAAGACATTTTGTGCTATGCAGCTAGTAGAAAGGCACTCAGAACATTGTTACAGTCAACAGTGGGAAAAACATCCCTTGACAATGGAAAACCTTGTAATGATGGGTGGACTCTCCATAGGATGTTAAGGAGAAACTTGGATTTTTTTGAGTCTCTGAAGAGCTTTAAGTGGAGACTTGAGTGCAGCCAGCCTCGTAACAAACTGGTTTACTAGCCTACTCTCTCTGTGTTGCACTACACACTCCACACATCTAGCACAGGATCGTCTTCCACACACTGGTAAATTATATACAGAGCTAGCTGATATGTATGTTCCACAAGCAATACACTGTCAATAGGACAATCACAGAAAAACTGATGCATTTTAGCATATTTTGCTTTTAATATCTTCAGAACTATGAAAACAGCCCAGGAATTTAGATCAGAATAGTAGCAGAACAGCCATGCTTTTTTTTCTCAACATGTAGTTAGCTAGGACAAATATATCTAAGCATTGCATTTTGCTCAGGGCTGACCTCATTGCTGTCTACCACTACCTGAAGGGAGGCTGTAGCCAGATGGGGTTGGTCTCTTCTGCCAGGCAACCAGTAACAGAACAAGGGGACACAGTCTCAAGTTGTGCCAGGGGAGGTCTAGGCTGGATGTTAGGAGGAAGTTGTTGTCAGAGAGAGTGATTGGCACTGGAATGGGCTGCCCAGGGAGGTGGTGGAGTTGCCATCCCTGAAGGTGTTCAAGCAAAGCCTGGCTGAGGCAGTCAGTGCCGTGGTCTGGTTGACTGGACAGGGCTGGGTGCTAGGTTGGACTGGATGATCTTGGAAGTCTTTTCCAACCTGCTTGATTCTATGATTCTATAACTGAACTATAATGTCTACTGTTATGTCTTCTTTTTATTCTTTCTAACATCTTTATTAACATTGAGATTTAGAATATGCAGCATTTAAAACATCCTGATGAAGTCAGTAGGTAAATAAGCTGTGAACTGGCAATTCCAGGATCTGACTAATTTCTTGAGAGCTTTGTGATGCTGTTTCCTGGGCCTGCCATTTCATTAGTTATTCATCATCATAATGACTGTATTTATTATTACTGCTAAAAATAGGTAATGATGGCAGTATTTCATCTAATGGATTCAGTTTGCCCCTGCTTGAAAATGTTGATCTGTCACATAAAGCAGTTTTACAAGACTGCAGTTTTACCTTAGTAAAGTTATTTGTGCATTTAGTTTTCTCATAGATGGAGTATTGTAGACTTTTTTTTTTTACCTAGAACTATTAAAATCAGATTCTGTTTGACTTTATTTGGAGTAAAAGATTTGAAAATCTGTCTCTTTATGATAGACAACTGTGAAGTGGAACATCTGAAGGGACTCTAGTTACATGGTTATAGGTTTATGGAGCAAAGGCACTATGATGAATTAGGTAGACAATAAAAAAGTCCATAAGCTACACCAAGAACCATAGCATTGATCAGATCACAGATGAACCACCAACCATCCCTGTACAGTGGCATTCACTCCACTGAATCATAGAATCAACCAGGCTGGAAGGGACCTCCAAGATCAGCCAGTCCAGCCTAGCACCTAGCCCTGTCCAGTCAACCAGACCATGGCACTAAGTGCCTCATCCAGGCTTTGTTTCAACACCTCCAGACATGGCGACTCCACCACCTCCCTGGGCAGCCCATTCCAATGCCAATCACTCTCTCTGCCAACAACTTCCTCCTAACAGCCAGCCTAGACCTCCCCTGGCACAACTTGAGACTGTGTCCCCTTGTTCTGTTGCTGGTTGCCTGGCAGAAGAGACCAACCCCCACCTGGCTACAGCCTCCCTTCAAGTAGTAGTAGATAGCAATGAGGTCACCCCTGAGCCTCCTCTTCTGCAGGCTGCACACCCCCAGCCCCCTCAGCCTCTCCTCATAGGGTTTATGTTCCAGGCCCACCCCTGCTTTGTCACCCTTCTCTGGACATGTTCCAGCACCTCAACAACCCATTTTGTTCACAAACATGTAATGCCACAGAAGGAATTTTAAGCCTCATGTCACCTAAAATATGCAAACTCTGAATGTTCAGCACCTTCTGTGATCCATTGGTATATCATATCATAGTAGTATCATAGTATCATCAGGGTTGGAAGAGACCTCACTGATCATCAAGTCCAACCCTTTACCACAGAGCTCAAGGCCAGACCATGGCACCAAGTGCCACGTCCAATCCTGCCTTGAACAGCTCCAGGGACGGTGACTCCACCACCTCCCTGGGCAGCCCATTCCAGTGTCCAATGACTCTCTCAGTGGAGAACTTTCTCCTCACCTCCAGCCTAAATCTCCCCTGGCACAGCCTGAGGCTGTGTCCTCTCGTTCTGGCGCTGGCCACTTGAGAGAAGAGAGCAACCTCCTCCTGGCCACAACCACCCTTCAGGTAGTTGTAGACAGCAATAAGGTCACCCCTGAGCCTCCTCTTCTCCAGGCTGTACAGCTTTTGCATGTTCTACCAGAGTAAAGGAATGGTCAGCTTAAACTGACTGTTGGAACACATAAGTAATACTAACCATGAATTAAATGCTTTTACAAATAGGGCTACATACTTCTTTTGTTAATTCACAGTACTCATACTTTCAGAAACCAGGGTAAAGTGAGTAATTTCTATACCATTGGTGGAATTTAGATGCAAGCCATGCTAAATAAATGAAAAACTGGAATTAGAGTCTCCTCTTATGGTGCCAATGACATGATCCCCACTGCAAAACAAAAACATAACTCATATTCATCATAGAAGCATCATAGAATTAACCAGGTTGGAAAAGACCTCCAAGCTCATCCAGTCCAACCTAGCACCCAGCCCTGGCCAATCAACCAGACCATGGCACTAAGTGCCTCATCCAGGCTTTCAAAATCATAGAATCAACCAGGTTGGAAGAGACCTCCAAGCTCATCCAGTCCAACCTAGCACCCAGCCCTGGCCAATTAACCAAAGCATGGCACTAAGTGCCACATCCGAGCGTTTCATGAACACCTCCAGGGATGGTGACTCTGCCACCTCCCTGGGCAGTATTCCAGCTGTACAAACATGTGGCCTTGAAAAAGCAATGATTGTGGAATGACTTCACTACCAGTCTGTTGTCAGCAATACTTCTACTTGGCCATGCAATATGGTACTGTTGTAAGGCCTTTCCTTGGACCAATATATTTACAGGTCTAATGAAGGGGCTCTGTTCTTGGAAAAAAATTAACCTGGCAAGAAGTGACTTGTTTGTTATGTTCTGTTACATTAGATATGACAAATGAAGAGCCACTGAAGTGCTGACAAGTTCTTAGTCATTGCTCACTGCCTTAAGCTTTTTGTAACAGCTCAAGCAGAATGTCACCCTGCACCTTAACTTCTTGTTTTGTTCTCTCTATAAATATATTGTAATATTTCTGATACTGGGATTGCTACCCATTAAAAAATAATGCTGTAACAATGGCATCCAAGCTAAACTTGGCACTGTGCATTGAAAGGAAATAAATGCACAGACTGAAAAATAGCCAAGTCAGTAATGGGGATAAATCACCTGTAGAACAACACACTGAACAAGTAAAGTAAATAGCATTTCTTGGCTTGCTTCTTTCCCTTTCCACATAAATTGTAGGATCTGATCTAGTGGAAATGAGCAGCAATACCTCTGCCTTGTAATAATTCTTGTACTTTGAGTTTCTTTCTTTTTCAGCTATGTAAATTGAAAATCACAGAATCATAGAATCTAGAATTAACCAGGTTGGAAGAGACCTCCAGGATCATCCAGTCCAACCTAGCACCCAGCCCTAGACCAGGGCACTAAGTCAACTAGACCATGGCACTAAGTGCCTCATCCAGTCTTTTTTCGAACACCTCCAGGGACAGTGACTGCACCACCTCCCTGGTGTCCAGTTCTGGGCTCCTCAATTCAAGAGAGATGTTGAGGTGTTCGAAGGTATCCAGAGAAGGGCAATGAAGCTGGGGTGGGGCCTGGAACACAGCCCTGTGAGAAGAGGCTGAGGGAGCTGGGGGTGTGCAGCCTGCAGAAGAGGAGGCTCAGGGCAGAGCTCATTGCTGTCTACAACTCCCTGAAGGGAGGCTGTAGCCAGGTGGGGTTGGTCTCTTCTGCCAGGCAAGCAGCAACAAAACAAGGGGACACAGTCTCATGTTGTGGCAGGGGAGGTCTAGGCTGGATGTGAGGAGGAAGTTGTTGTCAGAGAAAGTGATTGGCATTGGAATGGGCTGCCCAGGGAGGTGGTGGAGTCACCATCCCTGGAGGTGCTGAAGCAAAGCCTGGATGAGGCACTTAGTGCCATGGTCTAGTTGATTGGTTAGGGCTGGGTGCTAGGTTGGACTGGATGATCTTGGAGGTCTCTTCCA
The DNA here is from genome assembly GCF_015220805.1 of Pogoniulus pusillus. NCBI lineage: Eukaryota > Metazoa > Chordata > Aves > Piciformes > Lybiidae > Pogoniulus > Pogoniulus pusillus. The sequence continues at coordinate 46,142,480 of NC_087265.1, forward strand.
ACCTGCTTGATTCTATGATTCTGCTTGATTACCTTGGCATCCACCTGGATCTTTTTTGTTTGTTCTATGCCCTTGGTCTGTATTCTTCTAGCCGTAGCAGTAACATACTTTTCCTTTCTGTCTGTGCAATGGAAACAAGAAAGTGTATTGGTATATTCTTTCTTTCTTTCTTTCTTTCTTTCTTTCTTTCTTTCTTTCTTTCTTTCTTTCTTTCTTTCTTTCTTTCTTTCTTTCTTTCTTTCTTTCTTTCTTTCTTTCTTTCTTTCTTTCTTTCTTTCTTTCTTTCTTTCTTTCTTTCTTTCTTTCTTTCTTTCTTTCTTACTTTCTTTCTTTCTTTCTTTCTTTCTTTCTTTCCCTCCCCTCCTCTTCCTTCCTTCCTTCCTTCCTTCCTTCCTTCCTTCCTTCCTTCCTTCCTTCCTTCCTTCCTTCCTTCCTTCCATTCCTTGCATTCCTTGAGCAATATTATTATTCTTTTTCCTGAGCATTTAGTCTTTTGCCATGTCACAGCTCAGTCTTCTGGGCTGGCTTCTTTTACTGCTGTCTCTCAAATGAACAGTTCTATCCCCTGACAAACAATAGCCAGGACACAAGCCTTTTATAATTCACTCTGTATACTTCACTGTCCAAAACAAAATAAATGTGGAATCTACATACAGAATGTATTCCCTTTTCACAGAGTCTAAGAGCTCTTGTACAGTATTGGAAGAGTGATCAATTACCTGTATGCAGCCCCCATAATAATGAGCAGGCACTGGGCCACACTGGCCATTCACCCAAGATAATGATCGAGTAGTGATACAGTAAACACATTCTGCATCCATCCACAGTATGTCATGTATTCTGTATAATATAGAGGGGATGATCAAATAGAGAGATATACAAATACTGCCAGTACCACCCAGGCTGGAGACATGGATCCTGATTAAATAGTCCTTAGCAAGTACATTGGGATATTGTGCAGCTGCTCAAACATGCTTTCAGTAATGTGGATCAAATATTATTTTGTGTAGGATATTCTGCTAGATATATTCCACCCCCCCACCCCCACCCCTTTGTTTCTCTTTTACTGGTGAGGATTTTGAAATATCTCTCTAACTTTGCCTGCTTTAATATTTTCCCCCTGTACCTCTCCCACTCTCACACATCCTTTTATTCTACCTTTGATTTTTCCTGTATCCTGCATATGGTTCTGGCTAAAATAAATCTCTCCTTTTACTTGAGACAGGAAGCATGACAAACACAAGCATACTGCTTCTGGTTCTCACACTAAAGCTTGCTTTAGATTTTAAAATACATTTTCCTAGCAAAAAAAAAAAATATTTTTTGTTTAAAAAAACATTGATTTTTCTCTTCACTAAATTTTGCAGCATGTCTCCTATTTATCTGTGGGAGATGTGAACAGAAACAGGTAGGTGAACTCTATTTAGTCTTTAACAGACATGCTGAGTGGGTGGATGACTTAAACATGAACCAGAAACATCATGGCTTTAGCATTTATTCTAACTACAGGAAACTGGTGAAAATAGAGTGCCTGGTTTTCATAGGGATCAGATTTGAGCTTTAAATTAAAAGAATCATAGAATCATGGAAGTAACCAGGTTGGAAGAGACCTCCAAGATCATCCAGTCCAACCTAGCACCCAGCCCTGCCCGGTCAACCAGACCATGGCACTAAGTGCCTCATCCAAGCTTTGCTTCAACACCTCCAGGCACAGTGACTCCACCACCTCCCTGGGCAGCCCATTCCAATGCCAATCACTCTCTCTGACAACAACTTCCTTCTAACACCCAGCCTAGACCTCTCTTGGCACAACTTGAGACTGTGTCCTCTTGTTGTGTTGCTGCTTGCCTGGCAGAAGAGACCAACCCCACCTGGCTACAGCCTCCCTTCACGTAGTTGTAGACAGCAATGAGGTCTGCCCTGAGCCTCCTCTTCTCCAGGCTGCCCACCCCCAGCTCCCTCAGCCTCTCCTCACAGGGCTGTGCTCCAGGACCCTCACCAGCTTCATTGCTCTTTTCTGGACACCCTCCAGCACCTCAACATCTCTCTTGAATTGAAGAGCCCAGAACTGGACACAGCACTCAAGGTGTGACCTGACCAGTGCTGAGTACAGGGACAGAATAACCTCCCTTTCCTACTGGCCACACTCTTCCTGAATTCTGGAATTAAGCAAGAACTGAGGCACACAGTGGCCTAATCTCATGTATTGAGCAAGCTGTAGTATAGTGACCACTTTCTGCTTTCAGCCATGGACAATTATGCACGGAGTTTAGTTTGGGACTCGGTTTTGATAGAAAGGTGTTTCAAATCCCTCTAAAGTGGCCTTAAAACAAAAATAGAAACATGGAAAGACTGAGGATTCTGAAAGCCTCTGTTCTGAATAGAAAACATATACAAAGGATTATGATAAATGAAATAATGGTATAGAGAATGTAAATCACTCTGTCTCTTTTGCCCTTTCTCCTAGTAAATGAGCATTTTAACAACATGTAGAGGTATGGCAAAATGCATTGCCATAAGACATCACTGAAGCCAAGAGCTCAGCTGGATCCTGAGAAAGAAACAGGCATTTCCAGGGATAATGAAAAAATCTACAGTTTCAGTGTCTCTTTAAACAAAGCACACGGCTCCTTATGTTCCACAGCATCAACCAACTACTGAGAACGGGAAGAAACTTTCCCTATGGCCAAGTGATTTTTTAATTATCCACTCTGGGATTTCTCATCCTTTTCCTCTAAGGCATCTTTTCCTAGCTTCTCCCATTGCCAGTGCCACCAAAAGCACTCAGTTTAGCAAGATGGCTGCCTGTAGAGGTCGGGTCTCTGAACACCAAACGAGATTACTCTTTAGTTATAGGTGCCTTGTTTATTAACAAAAGGGTTGGGCTCACCAATTTTAATCGTGGCTCACCTCCCAGACTATCAAATTTAGAATCAAGAAGACTTTTTTTTTAAATCAAATTAAAATGAGACTTGTAGAAGAACTTCAGTTCTTTGTTTTACATTTAAGGGTGTTTTCTTCTCTGTCTGTTTCAGAATGCTGACCTGAGCAGAAATAGCTGTGGTTGTCAACACTGGTAAGTCTAAAAGATGGAAAATAACCTCACTTCTTTAACTCTTCATTTCTTAGGCATATATATAAAATCTAGATAATGGTAGCCATCTGGTTCTTGAAACAACTAATTCAGTGCTCCTTTCTAGGAACAACTAATTCAGTGCTCATTTCTAGGAACAACTAATTCAGTGCTCCTTTCTAGAAACAACTAATTCAGTGCTCATTTCTAGGGACAACTAATTCAATGCTCATTTCTAGGGACAACTAATTCAATGCTCATTTCTAGGGACAACTAATTCAGTGCTCATTTCTAGAAACAACTAATTCAGTGCTCCTTTCTAGAAACAACTAATTCAGTGCTCATTTCTAGGGACAACTAATTCAATGCTCATTTCTAGGGACAACTAATTCAATGCTCATTTCTAGGAACAACTAATTCAGTGCTCCTTTCTAGAAAGAACTTATTCAGTGCTCATTTCTAGAAAGAACTTATTCAGTGCTCCTTTCTAGAAACAACTAATTCAGTGCTCCTTTCTAGAAACAACTAATTCAGTGCTCCTTTCTAGAAAGAACTTATTCAGTGCTCATTTCTAGAAAGAACTTATTCAGTGCTCCTTTCTAGAAACAACTAATTCAGTGCTCCTTTCTAGAAACAACTAATTCAGTGCTCCTTTCTAGAAAGAACTTATTCAGTGCTCCTTTCTAGAAACAACTAATTCAGTGCTCATTTCTAGAAACAACTAATTCAATGCTCATTTCTAGGAACAACTAATTCAGTGCTCCTTTCTAGAAACAACTTAGTGCTCATTTCTAGAAACAGCTAATTCAATGCTCATTTCTAGGAACAACTAATACAGTGCTCATTTCTAGAAACAACTAATTCAATGCTCGTTTCTAGGAACAACTAATACAGTGCTCATTTCTAGAAACAACTAATTCAGTGCTTGTTTCTAGAAAGAACTAATTCAATGCTCGTTTCTAGAAACAACTAATACAGTGCTCATTTCTAGAAACAACTTATTCAGTGCTTCTTTCTAGAAAGAACTTAGTGCTTATTTCTTGAAACAACTAATTCAATGCTCATTTCTAGAAAGAACTTATTCAGTGCTCCTTTCTAGAAACAACTAATTCAGTGCTCCTTTCTAGAAAGAACTTATTCAGTGCTCGTTTCTAGGAACAACTAATTCAGTGCTCATTTCTAGAAACAACTAATTCAGTGCTCATTTCTAGGAACAACTAATTCAGTGCTCCTTTCTAGAAAGAACTTATTCAGTGCTCATCTCTAGGAACAACTAATTCAGTGCTCATCTCTAGAAACAACTTAGTGCTCATCTCTAGAAAGAACTAATTCAGTGCTCATTTCTTGAAACAACTAATTCAGTGCTCATTTCTAGGAACAAGTGATTCAATGCTCATTTCTAGAAGCAACTAATTCAATGCTCGTTTCTCACAACTCATCAGGGAAGTTCAGTGCTAGCACTCAGTCTTTCATGAGCAACCTTTTGGTAGCAAACTCCTTTGTGACATATGATAGAATCATAGAATCAAGGAGGTTGGGAGAGACCTCCAAGATCATCCAGTCCAATCTAGCACTCAGCCCTGTCCAATCAACTAGACCATGGCACTAGACCATATCCAGTGTTGTGCTCCAAGCAATGCCAGTATTTCCCTTCTGAAGGATTCTGATAATCTCCTTCATTTCCAGTGTCAGTCCACATGGAGTCTCAGATTCAATGGATTGCATAATTTAGTTTTGTTTTCTTCGATGCTAAGGATGTATTTTTTCCTTATGCTTTTGACTGTAGATGCCAGCAAAAACTGCTACATGTAACTCTGAAAATGTTAAGACACTGACAAATTTAGAAGGCAGTTTTGTATAATCAGGTTGGAAGAGACCTCCAAGATCATCCAGTCCAACCTAGCACCAAGCCCTGTCCAATCAACCAGACCATGGCACTAAGTGCCTCAGCCAGGCTTTGCTTGAACACCTCCGAGGAACGGTGACTCCATCACCTCCCTGGGCAGCCCATTCCAATGCCAATCACTGTTTCAGAAGTAAAATGTTTTCACTGTGAAGATTTCACAGGGGATGCTCAGAGGGCTGCAGCAGCTCTCCTCTGAGGACAGACTGAAAGAGTTGGGGCTGTTCAGGCTGGAGAAAAGGAGGCTCCCAAGTGACCTTCTTGTGGCCTTCCAGGATCTGAAGGGGGCCTACAAAAAAAATGGGGAGGGACTTTTGAGATGATCAGGTAGTGACAGGACTAGGGAGAATAGAGCAAAGCTGGAGGTGGGGAGATTCAGGCTGGCTGTGAGGAGGAAGTTGTTGAGCATGAGAGTGGTGAGAGGCTGGAATGGGTTGCCCAGGGAGGTGGTTGAGGCCCCATGGCTGGAGGTGTTTAAGGCCAGGCTGGCTGAGGCTGTGTGCAGCCTGCTCTAGGGTAGGGTGTCCCTAGGCATGGCAGGAGGATTGGAATGAGCTGCTCCTTGTGATCCCTTCCAACCCTGACTGATTCTGTGATTCTCTAATTTATTAAAAGCAAAATGGTAAAAAAACCCAAAAAACCAAACTAAATCCTTTCCCAGTATCTTAATCTGTATCCTTTAAAGAAATGAATGGAAAATTTAAACTAAATGCACATTTTACAAACATTTAAATGAAGGTCTGTAATCTCAAGTGCATCTGATTAAAAAGGAAAAAAAAAATAGGACCATTTGAATGTTCCATGTTCAATTATTAAGGAAAAATATTCAGTTATCAGATAGTTAATTAAGTGGAACTGACTGTAGTCATTAAAATATTTGTTCCAAACAAATGTATTTAACATTCAGATATTATGCAGAATAGGTGACAATTGCATATCTCCATGGAGATCAATAATGGGATTCAGATCATTGTGTAAAGAGTCTGCAAGTTTAATGCAGGGAGAATGTCATTATTATTTCTCTCTTAATGATGGTCATTATGCGCAAACACTGATTGAATTCCATTTGTTACCTGCATTTGAGCTGAGAGGAATAATTACAATTTAAGTGTCCCCATTAAAATTCATAAAAGAATATGAATGCAAAAATTATACTTGAAACTGACAAAATATACTTTGAGGATATAAATTGTGTTTTCTGATAGGCCTCTTAAAAAGTATTAAAAATAGCTTCGTTTTAATAAGATGGCACATAAAGATCATGCATTATCATCACCTTTATGGTAATTCTCCTAATACATGACTAATACTAAAAAGTGAAGAAATTAACTTTTTAAAGTAGAAATTAATGAAACAATAGGCTACTTGTCATACAGCCTCCTGGAATGGATACCTCTATATTTGGGTTATGGTTGCCCGTCTTCATAGTACCCAGTTCACTCAGCAGCAGCTGCATGGCGTGGAGATTACCCTGCCACATTTTCTGTGACATGGTTCAATATATATATATATATATTTTTTTGGCTAATTAAATGGGATGTTTTTAGTTTTGGACACTGGAATGGGCTGCCCGGGGAGGTGGTGGAGTCGCTGTCCCTGGGGCAGTTCAAGGCAAGGTTGGACGTGGCACTTGGTGCCATGGTCTAGCCTTGAGCTCTGTGGTAAAGGGTTGGACTTGATGATCTGTGAGGTCTCTTCCAACCCTGATGATACTGTGATACTGTGATAGTGCAACCATTTAGTCAAGAAAATCTTTTACATGGTGCTGTGATTTACTGCATTGTGCTGGCTGCTTGTTGTATGTACGGTGAGAGTGATTCAAGTGCTTACTACAAGTACTGAAGGGCCTGATCCAGGATGGTGCTCAGCCTTTCAACAGTTCTTTGTGCCTCTTGACTTCTCATTGAGGTGCTTAGTCCTTTATAGGATTGGATCCTTAAGCTATAATTATTAATAGCAGCAATACTCCTGCAGGACTGTCTGATGCCATATCTCCTGAAACAGCAAACGATAGCAGAAGATACTTCTTGCCATCCTCACATACTGTGTAAGAGATGACAGACTGGAGGGTGGGAGTAAGGTCTCCTCGTTCAGGGTGTGTTAGCAGGAAACACTTCTGCCCATTATAATTTCCTGAGTAAATATGCAGGGTCCTTCTGATGGGACCTTGAAATGGTTCTTTTCATTTATACCTTTTCTTTTGAATTATGATGATTTTTTAAGTACAGGCATAGCTATTTTAGGGAGGTGTATTAAGTGTGCTGAACAACAGGCAAGTTGCTCTGGGTGGCCTTTTCATATGTGCAGTTCACATTCCAGGATAAGCAAGTGGTCACAACACCCTCAAGCAGTGCTACAGGCTGGGCACAAAGTGGCTGGAGAGTAGCCAGGAAAAAAGGGAGCTGGGGGTACTGGTAGATAGGAGCTGAAGATGAGCCAGCAGTGTGCCCAGCTGGCCAGGAGAGCCAATGGCATCCTGGCCTGGATCAGGAAGAGTGTGGCCAGTAGGACAAGGGAGGTTACTGTTCTCCTGTACTCAACACTGGTCAGGCCACACCTTAAGTGCTGCGTCCAGTTCTGGGCTCCTCAATTCAGGAGATGTGTTGAGATACTGGAAGGTGTCCAGAGAAGGGTGATGAAGATGGTGAAAGGCCTGGAACACAGCCCTGTGAGGAGAGGCTGAGGGAGCTGGGGGTGTGCAGCCTGGAAAAGAGAAGGCTCAGTGGGGAGCACATTGCTGTCTGCAACTGCCTGAAGGGAGGCTGTAGCCAGGTGGGGTTGGTCTCTTCTGCCAGGCAAGCAGCAACAGAACAAGGGGACACAGTCTCAAGCTGTGCCAGGGGAGGTCTAGGCTGGATGTTAGGAGGAAATTTTTGGCAGAGAGAGTGATTGGCATTGGAATGGGCTGCCCAGGGAGGTGGTGCAGTTGCCATCCCTGGAGGTGTTCAAGCAAAGCTTGGCTGAGGCACTTAGTGCCATGGTCTGGTTGACTGGATAGGGCTGGGTGCTAGGTTGGACTGGCTGAGCTTGGAGGTCTTTTCCAACCTGCTTGAGTCTGTGATTCTGTGATTCTATGATCTCTGGCTATTTGCATTAGGACTGAATTTTGCCTTCTTTTGCTGGGGGCAGTTGTGATGGGGAGTTACGATGCCTTTTGGCAAGGCACATGCTCGTTGTCACATTATTATTACTATTTAGAGTGCGAGCAGAAATCTGTTAATTAGATTATATGTAGATATTTTGTCTTCTTGATTATTTGTCCCAGTTAAGAGATGAAGTCTTAAAAAAAGCTGACAAACCTTTACAACTACAAAATGCTCTGTTCAGTACGAATGCAAAACCAAACCAAAGGCAAAGCCAGGATATGTGCAGCATTTCCACATGTCTTTTTCCTTCCTAGTGTTTATCTGGCACTTCACTATTAAAATTTAAGAGGAGAATCTCAAATTTTGTAACTATTTAATACTTGGTTAAGCACTGTTAAAGTATTTGCCACCAGGAAAATATTTCCCTATTAAGTAGAATTTAGGTTAAAATGGTTCTCATTAAGCAGTAGTCATTGCCATTTACAGTTGGTAAACTAAAGGGTTTCCTTGGAAGATATCTCAATTAAGTGGCTGTCCAAATGAAACGTGTCAGGATTAAAGGGGGTTTGCTACACTATCATCCTTCACTCTTCTGACTGATGAAATGTAACATGTAGCTCAGTTGCAGAACAGTTAAGAACTGCTTCACAAGTACAGCTTTCGCTCTTAGAAAAGGCATGGGCAAAAAAATGTGTACACCACCTGCTTGGAAATAAAATTCAGGGTTTAGCATTAATCAGTAACAACTGAATATGCATGATTATTGGCAGAGCAAGTTTGTGAAATTGGCTTTGCTGAACTGGGATGAGAGACACAGAGGTGATAGTGCACATAAAATAAGGAGTGAGCAGTTCCATGTAAATAAGCTTTCTGTGCCCAACCTAGAATCTGCAACCATGGAAAAATTGGATTCTGCAAACCAGTTAGTTCTTGCTGAATCAGTGGGCAGAGCTTCAGAGATCCATATTCTCCCTGCAGTGCCTCTTCCTCTGGACAGAATGGTTTTTACAAGAATTCATTGCAACTCCAAATTCTCACACCTTGGCTGTAACTTTATTATCTTTTAAAGCACTTGTGATAGAGCTGAAAAACATGCTATGAGAGTTACTAGAACTTTGATAGCTATAATAAGCAATTATTATGGGACTGACATTCTAAATGGGAAAAAAGACCTCTGTCCCTTTTAAAGGGATGTAGAATACTTACGTTACACGAGTATGACTGTGCTTCACAGTCTAATATGTGAATTTGACCTAAGCTTTTGATTCTCTCAGCAGCTACTAATGGCAGTTCAGATCAACTGGTATTAAATCACAAGTATAAAAAAGCATGGGGAAAATAGCCACCAATTGAATTTCTTAACTAGTTACTCCTGATTGACCTCACATTCTCCTGCTTGAACCACTGTTTCTCAGGTATGCAAATCGCTCCTTGATTGTATACTTTGGGGTAGGCTACTTTCTAAATCCTTTGGGGAGTGAAAATCCTTTTTCATAAACGTTCAAACTAATCAAACACTACCTTCTCCCTTGTCTTATTTCTTGTTACTTTGACATGGCAAGAGAAGTTCAAGGCAACAATAATTGCCCTTATCACGCTTTTGGAACAATTCAATGCATGTAGGTGAGGCAATGAGAAGTGGACTGGTTCAGAAAGGAAAAATCACACATAATCATTTTTTTTTTAAGTGATTGAAAATGACTTTGTTAAAATAAAGTCATACTGTGCTGCTTCAAGAGGCTTTCTTTCGCTGACATTACTTTACTTGATGGTCATGTGGTTCAGCCACTAAAACTTGAGATATATATTCAGTATACAATTATCATAGAATCATAGAACTGACCAGCTTGGAAGAGATCTCCAAGATCAGCCAGTCTAACCTAGCACCCAGCCCTATCCAATCAACCAGACCATGGCACTAAGTGCCTCATTCAGGCTTTGCTTCAACACGTCCAAGGATGGTGACTCCACGACCTCCCTGGGCAGCCCATTCCAATGCCAATCACTCTCTCTGCCAACAACTTCCTCCTAACATCCAGCCTAGACCTCCCCCAGCACAACTTGAGACTGTGTCCCCTTGTTCTGTTGCTGGTTGCCTGGCAGAAGAGACCAAATCCCCACCTGGCCACAGCCTCCCTTCAGGTAGTTGTAGACAGCAATGAGGTCACCCCTGAGCCTCCTCTTCTCCAGGCTGCAAACCCCCAGCTCCTTCAGCCTCTCCTCACAGGGCTGTGCTCCAGGCCTTTCACCAGCTTTGTCACCCTTCTCTGGACACATTCCAGTATCTCAACATCTCTCTTGAATTGAGGAGCCCAGAACTGGATACAGTACTCAAGATGTGGCCAGACCAGTGCTGAATACAGGGGAAGAATAACCTCCCTTGTCCTACTGGCCACACTCTTCCTGATCCAGGCCAGGATGCCATTGGCTCTCTTGGCCACCTGGGCACACTGCTGGCTCATCTTCAGCTCCTATCTACCAGTGCCCCCAGGGCCCTTTCTTCCCGGCTGCTCTCAGCCCCTCTGTCCTCAGCCTGTAGTGCTGCTTGGGTTTGTTGTGGCCAAAGTGTAGAACCCTGCATTTGGCCTTGTTAAATCTCACCCCCAGATATTACGGAATGAGATCACCCTCTCTCCAGTCACTGCTCCTTTCCATGATGGGTAAACTATAAAATAGAAAAATGTCTCTACTTCATGTGAGCTGTGATGCCTCTGCCAAAAAGTGATGACCCTTTCCTACAGTGACCTTTGAAAACCAAGCAGTGTCATATGCAATTAACCAAAAGGATTAAGAAAAAAGAAAAAGGCAAAAAAGCAACAAACAACCCCCCCCCCCCCCCCCCAATAAATCAAATCAATACCATTCTCAATAATTCTGGCAGTAGGGAAATCAAAGTAACACAACAGTACAATTTCAATACATTCTTTCTATTGAAAACAAAACATTCTGCTCCAGAGGAAGAGAATTCATAGAATACTTTCCCCTTGTTCCCAGTGGTTGTAAAGGTAGTCAAGGTGAAATCAAGAACACAGAATCAAGTTTGCTCTAATTTAAGGCTATGTGCACTCAATATTTACTTTTACAGTTCTTAAGTATCATGGAGTGGCTCTGTGTATTTTAATATACCCTGGCTTGCTTGTAGCAACTCAGCTATAAAAGTACAGGAAAACAGCATACAGAATACAAGAATTTGCTCCTTGTCAGGTCTACCCTTACACAGTCTCACCATGATGTTGTTTCTGTATGGATTGAAAATCATGTCCACTGTTCAGTGAACTTTTTATGGAAGTCAGATGCTAGGATTTGAATCTTTGCATGGTTTGTTGTGCTAGTTTGAAGCTAGCTAGAATGTTTGGGTGAGAAGAATTAGATGATAGGCTGTGAAAAGGAAGCAATGGTGATGTCTGCTGCACTCATAGGCTTGCTGAGATGCCTAAAAATGAGAACATAAATATAGATAACAGCATTGCTGTCTGGGCTCTGGGGCTGAATGAACTCTCTCTAACCTAACTTGCTGCCTGACTAATCCATCTGCTTCCTAAGCTGCCTGGCTGACCCTCCAAACTCACCTTGAACATAAGGCAAAGTCTGGGGTAAGGTAGAGGGGTGCGAGGAAGGTGGAAGGGTGGTTGGGAGCCCCTCCTGGGGACTCTGGTTTCTGGGAGGGCTGCTGTGTTTCTGTATTACTTTTTAACTTATCTATTTCTGTCTCTAGCTGTACATATACTGTAAATATCTGCTTGTATAGTGTGCTAAGCTGTAAATATAAAGCTTCATCCTTCAATTTCCACCTTGGCTGAGTCTAGTCAGGGTGATTTTCTTAAGTGTGTGTGTGTGAGTGGATAACACCCAAACCATCACATCTATATTGATATATTGGCTTTCCATTACCAATAGCTCTTTCTAGATGCATTATTACTTCAGATTCTTCTTTCCCTTTCCAAATGAAAATACAAGAGTTAATCTGAGCCTTTACTACAAGGTAGAGTACTCCCCTACCTTTTCAAGTAAGAGCATATAATTTACATCTTGCATTTTACCCATATGTATCTGAATAGAAAGGAGATGATCAAATGTTCCATCCCTTATTAGGGCTCCTTATAGTAATGCTACTCTCCTTTTCTGACCAGCTTTGTGGCATTCGCGCATGTCTTTAATACTACATCAAATTTACACAACGTGTTAATGAATGGTCCTGAGTTAGAATCATAAAATCAACCAGGTTGGAAGGGACCTCCAAGAATCATCCAGTCCAACCTATTACCCAGCCCTCCTCAATCAGCTATGACCATGGCACTGTGTGCCTCATCCAGGCTTTTTTTTAACACCTCCAGGAATGGCAACTCCATCACACAATCAAGGAATCGCAGAATCAACCAGGTTGGAAGAGACCTCCAACATCATCCAGTCCAACCTGGCACCCAGCCCTAGATCAAATTGACCATGGCACTAAGTGCCTCATCCTGGCTTTGCTTCAACACCTCCAGGGATGGTGACTCCACCACCTCCCTGGGCAGCCCATTCCAATGCCAATCACTCTCTCTGCCAACAACTTCCTCCTAACATCCAGCCTAGACCTTCCCTGGCACAGCCTGAGACTCTGTCCTCTTGCTCTGTTGCTGGTTTCCTGGCAGAAGAGACCAACCCCCACCTGGCTACAACCTCCCTTCAGGTAGTTGTAGACACCTCCCTGGACCTAGGAACTCTGTAGTTCTCCAGTTAGGAAGGAGAGGGTCCACGGCACCCGAGGCTTTTGTACCTATGCATAAAAGGCATTAATTACACCGACCTGGCTTTTAAACCCTGGCATAAGAAAATGGCCAGCAGAAGTTGCACGAGCACCTGTGCGTTCAGGTACCCCCCTGTTAAGATATGCTGTCTGTCAACAATTTATCAGTTGTAGGCATTTAACTTACACTCACTCGAGCAGAATTAAGAGCGTTTACTTTCCTCATAAGAGGGCAGTCAGATATGTACCAATTTTGTTTTAACTGTAGAGAGCAGGGAGCTGGGAGCAGAGCGGGGAAGGGATCCAGGAAGGCCTAATCAATCACTGACAGATTACAGCTAAAGCCACTTCCATACCCATTAAAGCAGGACAAATGCAGAATTGCAACTGAACAACTTCTAGTTTTAAGCCAACAGTGGGACTTCCTAGTTATTTATCAAAGTCATTGCTGGTAAGCAGCATGCCTCGCTGCTCGATTGTACTTCACAGCAGACAGAGCTGACTGAAGCTTCAGCCATGAAAGAAGTGTTTATGCCCTCAGCTGTGGTGCTGTCAGCCCTCTGGAATTTACTGTAAATCACACAGCTTTTATTGCAAGATTTAGTAGCTGATCCTCTGTGGGCTCTATTCACTGCAAGCTTGTTACTATTTGGATGTTAGCCTCAGTCCATAAAGGGACTTGCTACACATCATCAAACAGCAGCGGAAAACCAAAGGTTTCATTTTTCAATTTTCTAAACCCTAAACTCCTCAACAGTCATTGAATTTCATTGCAGAAAGTGGAAGTCTACTTTATTATGGTACTCAATTTCCCCAATGGAGTTATACACTTATAACATTACTTTTATTTCCAATGACAGGATCTGGCCATCTGTCCTGGCTGTAATTTCATAACACACTCACTAGTTTTTATTTTTAAGGGGATTTCTGGATATTACATTGAGCTTGTGACAAAATTGTAATGTAGATATAAAGGCCACAATAATGATAACTGCATTCAGTGCTGCCTAACATCTTAACAAAGTCATTTTTTTTTTCTATTCCAAGTATAGAAGCATCTGGATAAGATTCTAACACAATTGAACTGACAAATAGGAAAGGGGGGGTGGGGGGGAAGAAAGAAAGAAAGGGGAAAAAAAAGATAGAGAAGAAAAAGAAAGGGAAAAAAGAAAGGGAAAAAAAGAAAGGGAAAATAAGAAAGAAAGGGGGGGGAGAAAGAAAGGGGAAAAAAAGAAAGGGGGGGGAAGAAAGGGAAAAAAGAAAGGGAAAAAAGAAAGAAAGGGGGAAAAAGAAAGGGGAAAAAAGAAAGAAAGGGGAAAAAAGAAAGGGAAAAAAAGAAAGAAGGGAAAAAGAAAGGAAGAAAAAAGAAAGAAAGGAGAAAAAAGAAAGGGGGAAAAAGAAAGGGAAAAAAGAAAGAAAGGGGGAAAAAGAAAGGGGGAAAAAGAAAGAAGGGAAAAAAGAAAGGAAGAAATAGAGAAAGGAAGAAAAAAAGGAAGAAAGGAGAAAAAAAAGAAAGAAAGGGAGGAATAAAGAAGGGGGAAAAAGAAGAGGGAAAAAAGAAGAGCAAAAAAAGGGGGAAAAAAGAAAGGGGAGAAAATAAAGGGGAAAAAAGAAGGGGAAAAAAATAAGGGAAAAAGAAAGGAAGAAAAAAAGAAAGAAAGGGGAAAAAAGAAAGGGAAAAAAAAGGAAGAAAAAAGGAAGAAAGGAGAAAAAAGAAAGAGGGAAAAAGAAAAGGAAAAAAGAAAGAAAGGGGAAAAAAGAAAGAGAAAAAAAGAAAGGAAGAAAAAAAGGAAGAAAGGAGAAAAAAAGAAAGAAAGGGAGGGATAAAGAAGGGGGAAAAAGAAGGGGGGAAAAAAGAAGAGGGGAAAAAAAGAGTAAAAAGGGGGAAAAAAAGAAAGGGGAGAAAATAAAGGGGAAAAAAGAAGGGGGAAAAAAGAAATAAGGGAAAAAGAAAGGAAGAAAAAAACGAGGGGGAAAAAAAGAAAGGGGGGAAAGAAGGGGGAAAAAGAAAGGGAAAAAAAGAAGGAGGAAAAATAGAAAGAAAGGGGGGAAAAGGAAAAAAAAGAAAGGGCAAAAAGAAAGAAAGGAAAAAAAAGTTTTGAAGGGCTGGAAAATACAAAGGGGTGAGAGCTTTCGAGGGTGAGGGCTTTCGAAGGAGTGATTCCAGGGTAGCATGTATTTTATCAGAAATGATACTGCGTATCAGGTTTGTCACTCATTGCTACTAAGATCAAAGGAGGGAAGAAAGGGGAATGGTGAAATGTTTCATTGTCATCAGCGCTGCTGCTCCCTGCGAGGCGGAGGGACCTGACATGGCATTTAATTGTGTTTGTCACACAGGCGGCGGGAGGCCAGGCCTGTGCCTTCCACCCTGAGCCAAGGGGAAATGTGCCCCAAGCCTCTTTCAGGGCCTCTCCGTCACCTTGTGGTGGAGGAGGCAAAGCTCTGTTTGCTGGGCAGGCTCCCTCGCCCCTCCACGGTTCTGCCCTTCCCCTCACTGCCTTTTGGTCACCAGACAGCCACCCTTATTCTCCCAGGTGGCTTCCTCCCAAGGGGCCTGTCATAGAATCATAGAATCATAGAAAACAACCAGGTTGGAAGAGACCTCCAAGATCATCCACTCCAACCTAGCACCCAGCCCTGGCCAATCAACCAGACCATGGCACTAAGTGCCTCATCCAGTCTCTTCTTGAAGACCTCCAGGGACAGAGACTCCACCACCTCCCTGGGCAGCCCATTCCAATGCCAATCACTCTCTCTGCCAACAACTTCCTCCTAACATCCAGCCTAGACTTTCCACGGCACAACTTGAAACTCTGTCCCCTTGTTCTATTGCTGCTTGCCTAGGAGAAGAGGCTACCACCCACCTGGCTACAATGTTCCTTCAGGTAGCTGCAGACAGCAATGAGGTCTGCCCTGAGCCTCCTCTTCCCCAGGCTGCACACCCCCAGCTCCCTCAGCCTCTCCTCACAGGGCTGTGCTCCAGGCCCCTCACCAGCTTTGTTGCCTTCTCTGGACACATTCCAGCACCTCAACATCTCTCTTGAATTGAGGAGCCCAGAACTGGACACAGGACTCAAGGTGTGGCCTGACCAGTGCTGAGTCCAGGGGCAGAATAACCTCCCTTGTCCTACTGGCCACACTGTTCCTGTCGAGCAGGTCAGAGGCCTCCCTGTCCTGCAATGCAGAGCGCTGCCTTCTCTTGGGTTCTGAGTAAAGCCAAGGTGTGGTGGGGAGGGTAAAGGCAGTGCCTGTGCTGTTCTTTCTCTCTTGGCTGAATGGAATAATTCATGGATCAGCTTCTCAAGTAAATGTTTCATTGAGGTCCAGCTTGCCTGTAGTCAAAGCAAGTTTTCTAACTGGCTTCAGCCAAACATTGGTCCTTGCACTCCATTCACATTCCAAACTTCACCATTTGCACTTCACTTCAGCCAAGTTATGTGGAGCTATTATTTTAACCATCAGGTTAACCTGCTCTAGTTCCTCTGTTAAGAAAGCATCACAATAGCCTTGCTCAGAGGAATAAATGCACTGAGAGATTCACATCTCCCCTTCCTTTCCTCAAAACTCTCTCAGAAACTGGACTCACTTCCAGATTTAGGAATGCTACTTCAATAAAACACATAAATAGCAAAGGCCTCTATTCAAAGGATAATAATTCTTTCCCCCAACACTTCATAGTAATTTCAGTTTCATTATTACTTTGGTCAGGCCACACCTTGAGTGCTGTGTCCAGTTCTGGGCTCCTCCATTCAGGAGAGATGTTGAGATGCAGGAATGTGTCCAGAGAAGGGCGATGAAGCTGTTGAGGGGCCTGGAGCACAGCCCTGGGAGGAGAGGCTGAGGGAGCTGGGGGTGGGCAGCCTGCAGAAGAGGAGGCTCAGGGCAGAGCTCATTGCTGTCTACCACTACCTGAAGGGAGGTTGTAGCCAGGTGGGGTTGGTGTCTTCTGCCAGGCAAGCAGCAACAGAACAAGGGGACACAGTCTCAGGTTGTGCCAGGGGAGGTCTAGGCTGGATGTTAGGAGGAAGTTGTTGTCAGAGAGAGTGATTGGCATTGGAATGGGCTGCCCAGGGAGGTGGTGGAGTCACCATCCTTGGACGTGTTGAAGCCAAGCCTGAATGAGGCACTTAGTGCCATGGTCCAGTTGATTGGCCAGGGCTGAGTGCTAGGTTGGACTGGATGATCTTGGAAGTCTTTTCCAACCTGCTTGATTCTATGATTCTATATCAGAGTGAATCTGAAGTGCTAATGCAGTCAAGTTTGTATGTGGTCTGTGTATATTCTGACTTGGATATTTTTCACATCCCAGTAATCATACTTTGTAGTTTCTTTCCTTGTGACCTCCATCTTATGATCATGAATTCTTTCCTCTTCAGTCTAACTAGACTAATTCTCCCTATGATAATAATTACCTAATAGGTTTCTAAAAGAAATGGCTTAGTAGTTTCTTACAGAATTGTCAAAGACACTAAGCAAATGAAAATGATTGTATCCTAAATTACCAAGCTAGGAGCCTACAATAGAAGAATAATTTGCCAATGCTGAAAGAATAGCCAATTTACTTTGAAAAGTTGTTCCAAGTAATTTGTGTGCGTGGGGAGCAAGAATGGCCACAGAGTAATTACTGTGTATGAAATTAAAACACAAAATCACATCTTGGGTTTTTTTTTTTGGGGTGGGGGGGAAGTTGTTTCTTTGGGAAAAAAAAAAGAATTGCTGGCATTTGAAAATGAGTTTATTATTGGCAGTCCCAATTCATCAGTGCCTGAAACTTACATTTCCATAGATTAGACAGAGAGCTTTAACTCTTCTCAGTGTTTAGGGATTGTATGTAGGAGATCCCCCGGGATTTACTCCCGCTGTAAAGCACATTGTGATCACATTTTGTGAGCTCTCTGTTCACTAAAGCCCCTCCAGCCTGTGTGTTGCTTTGCTGTGCCTTGGTCCTAAGGGATGTAAACTCAAATAAAGGGTAGTCTCGAAATATAAAGGTATTTTTAGCTTAGAGGAGAAATAAAACTGTGTATGTAAGGGCCAAATTCACTGTTGTAAGTGGATCCACAGTCATTTACTTCAGTGGATTTGTGCCTGCTTCTGCAAGTGGATTGGTATGTTTGGCTCTAGATGTGTAAAATACACAATGCTTGTATGAGAGCTAGACATGCAGGGAGACTCTAACTTGTGCTCTCTCTCTCTCTCTCTCTCTTCCATGGGGTTTTAAACAATTCCCATAACTATGGATTTTGCTCAGTGCAACAAATGTTCTGCCTCCCAGGAGGTTTACTTTTCCTAAGTGTATAAAGCAATAAATATTTTAACCAGTAAAGTTTCAGCCAAAGTATTCTAAACATCCCCCTGTTTAATTTTTAAAATGCCAACTATACCAATTCAGGTATTTTTATTTTTTTTAACTGAGTAAGCCTGAAAAAAAAATGCTAATATAAAATAATGAAAGAAAAAAAAGTCAAGATATTGGCTGTAGGAGTGGATACAATGCCTGGTTGTA
Source organism: Pogoniulus pusillus (assembly GCF_015220805.1). Classification (NCBI taxonomy): domain Eukaryota; kingdom Metazoa; phylum Chordata; class Aves; order Piciformes; family Lybiidae; genus Pogoniulus; species Pogoniulus pusillus. Next base: position 46,160,780 of record NC_087265.1, read on the forward strand.
ATTGAAAAGCTTAATATACATAATTAGGTACAGAATAAAGAATGAATATGGAAGCCTGTAGATAACGGTGCAAATAGGTAGAGAGGAAGGTATTGTCTCATGCAGCAGAATTGAGTTAAGCAAAGACAAAGCAATGCAGGAATTTCTTTTTCTTACATTAAACATTTCAGAAACCCTTCATACTCTTGTGGCAGGAAGGCAGGTTACTCTTCTGGTCAGCACTATCTCCACTGATTTCAGTATCATCACTTTTGATTCCACAGAATCAGGCAGGTCTGGAAGGGACCAGAAGGATCAGCCAGTTCCAACCCCCCTGCCATGGCCAGGGACACCCTACCCTAGAGCAGGCTGCACACAGCCTCATCCAGCCTCCAGGCATGGGGCCTCAACCATCTCCCTGGGCAACCCATTCCAGGCTCTCACTACTCTCATGCTCAACAACTTCCTCCTCACATCGAGGCTGAATCTCCCCACCTCCAGCTTTGCTCCATTTTCCCCAGTCCTGGCACTCCTTCATAGCCTAAAAAGTCCCTCCCCAGCTTTTTTGTAGCCCCCTTCAGATCCTGAAAGGCCGCAAGAAGGTCATCTGGGAGCCTCCTCTTCTGCAGCCTGCACAGCCCCAACTCTTTCAGTCTGTCCTCACAGCAGAGCTGCTGCAGCCCTCTCAGCATCCTCCTGGCCCTTCTCTGGACACACTCCAGCATCTCCACATCCCTCTTGTCATAGGGGCTCCAGAACTGGATGCAGTACTCCAGGTAGGGTCTCAGCAGAGCACAGTAGAGGGGGAGAATCACCTCCCTGGCCCTGCTGGCCACACGTCTCCTGATGCAGCCCAGGATCTGGTTGGCCCTCCTGGCTGCAAATGCTCACTGCTGGCTCATGTTGAGTTTCTCATCCACCAGCTTCCCAAGGTCCCTCTCCTGATGGCTGCTCTCCAGCCACTCACTGCCCAGCCTGGATTTGTGCTTGGCATTGCCTCGACCCAGCTGCAGGACTTTGCACTTGGTCTTGTCGAACCTCATGAGCTTGGCTTCCCAGCCTGTCCGGGTCCCTCTGGATGAATCCCTTCCCTCCAGCCTGTCTGCTGCACCACGCAGCTTGGTGTTGTCAGCAAACTTGCTGAGGGTGCACTCAATGCCTCTGTCCACTCGGCCTTACATTTCCCCTTTCTTGGCTTCAGAGCAATAACCATCAATTATGTGGCCACTAAAGATGACAGTTTTCACAAACATGAAGTGGCTGATGTCCTTTTTGTCTGCTGTATGTTATTACATCTTGGTCTGTCTTGGAAGTATGAGGCTGTGCAGCAGCCAGGAAGCCACCACCTCTGTCATGTCCTGGCTGCTGCAGGGGGCAGGGAATTTCCTGATGGAGGAGCAGATGTGCCTCCCTGGAGAGCAGCTGGCTCTTCCTGGGGAAAAAGACTTTTGCAATGAGGGGATAAGCTGGGCGGAAAACTCAGCCAGCAGGACTTGATCAGCAGGGAAGATGGATGAGAAAGGCAGAGAGATAATATCCAAGCAGTCCTTGGAGTGACAAAAAAGAGACTTTTGGACTCTAAGGACTCTCTAGAGTTTGAGGCTGAGAAGTTCCTGGTCTGAGCCCAAGCCTAGAGCAGTGGCTACCTGTCACAAGGCTGTGGTATACTCCTTCTGTGGGAAGGAGGTCGCTCTTAGCCAGGAGTCTTAACAAGCTGAGGCAAGTCCAGCTAATAACTCAGATTGAAGGTCTCATCTCAGAGGGTAGGAAAGATGTTCACTGCTTTGTAAGTGCAGATTTGATCAAATTATTCAGGTGTGAGTAAACTACTTCCTAGTTCATCAAGTGAAATTACTTGTTTGACTTCCATTTACAAATTGGAAGGATTTTTCAAACCAGCTTATGACACTACTTTGTATTGATTTGCCATTAAATACTTGGTATAGCTGTAAACTACACTCTGTGACCAGAAAGCGTCTCTGATTCTGTTAGTAGAGCACCACAGGCTACTTAAATATTTAATGAGTTTTTATTTTGCTGAAGATATGAGAATGAATCTGTCTGTTTCCAGATCCTTCTGCGTGCAGGTGGACACATTAAGCATCCTTGAATCATTCAGCCAACTGTTAGCAGACTTCTCCTCTACACTCGTTTTACACCAGGCTTCCATTTGCTTAACTGAGGGTGAGGCCACAAGCACCTGTGCATATGCCATTAACAAAAGGAGGCACAATGATTAATGCAGACAAACACCTGAGACTTTGCTTGTAGTCTGCTGAACTGAGCTGCCTTAGATTTGAGCAGATTTGGACTCTGTGTAAGCGCAAGACCCGACGGCTGCTCTGATGCTGCTTTGCCTATTGCACCGCTGGTGAGTGGCATTTGCTTTAGCATTTCCTATCAGCAAAATTGGCAGGCTGTTTGAAATCAATTCTAGGCAATCTGACACAGCTTCTAATTGAGCAGCCTTCTAGCTGCAGCATAGGAAAAAGAAGATTTTTTAGGTTGATTCTTGTAATGACACTCACCATATTTCCCTATCATATTATCCTCTCCAATGTAAATATAAAACAATATGCCTCTTCCAACTTAGTTGATTCTATGATTCTATAATGAAATATGATATCAAAGAATCAAGCAGGTTGGAAGAGACCTCCAAGATCATCCAATATAATATAATATAATATAATATAATATAATATAATATAATATAATATAATATAATATAATATAATATGATATCCTATAATAGCATATCATAGAATCAGTCAGGTTGGAAGAGAACTCCAAGATCATCTAATCTAATATATTATTGTATGATATCATATAATAGCATATAATAGAATCAACCAGGTTGGAAGAGACCTCCAAGATCAGCCAGTCCAACCTAGCACTCAGCCCTGGCCAATCAACCAGACCATGGCACTAAGTGCCTCATTCAGGCTTGGCTTCAACACCTCCAGGGATGGTGACTCCACCACCTCCCTGGGCAGCCCATTCCAACACCAGTCACTCTCTGCCAACAACTTCCTCCTAACATCCAGCCTAGACCTCCCCCACCACAACCTCAGACTGTGTCCTCTTGTTCTGTTGCTGGTTGCCTGGCAGAAGAGACTAACCCCACCTGGCTACCACCTCCCTTCAGGTAGTTGTAGACAGCAATGTGGTCTGCCCTGAGCCTCCTCTTCTTCAGGCTGCACACCCCCAGCTCCCTCAGCCTCCCCTCATAGGCTTTGTGTTTCAGGCCCCTCACCAGCTTTGTTGCCCTTCTCTGGACACATTCCAGTATCTCAACATCTCTCTTGAATTGAGGGGCCCAGAACTGGACACAGCACTCAAGGTGTGGCCTGACCAGTGTTGAGTACAGGGGCAGAATAACCTCCTTTGTCCTTCTGGCCACACTGTTCCTGATACAGTGTGATACAGATATAATCTAATGAAATGTAACATAATACAGTGCAATTTAACATAATATAATTACTTGTGACTATGTAAAAACTTCTGCCCAAATCAAAGTCAATGAGAATACATCACTGAGGGCATAAGCAAACATGTCAATACAGTATCAATGGATAAGGTACAGGCAGTACATTCACCCTCAGTGTTCAGGATGTCTTGTAAATAAATGTTCCTTCCCCCCTCCCCCTTTTCTTTTCCTTCACCAGCACCAAAACAGTAGTGCTTTTCCCAGAAACCTGATTTTGAGTGTTCTTGTCAATTCATGTCTTTCTCTATTCTTTCACAGCTGCTGCCGTGTCTTGAGACCTACCAAATCTGGTATGGCTCTCTTTGCTCTCTCCCTTGGTTAGTCTCAGGTCATTACTTCTCTGGGTGTGGAATCCCTTAATCCCCCAGCTCTCAGGTCAGGCCCTGTATTGTAGTCTTGTGAGTAACCAACCAGTGACTACTCTTGCAGGTCCAGGCATGGGCCTTCATTTATCTTTGGCAGCCTGGAACAGTAGCTCTCATTAAAATGACCCCCAAGCGACTTTCCAGCATACCAAAGCAAAAAGCAGGGGGTCTACACCCACATCCACATACCAAAGTTTTTCTGTTTGTCCAGTTCATTCAGCACCACCTTGTTCTTCACATCTGAGTCGGGAGGAGCAGCTTGCTTTGCTTTGCAGGCTATTCTGACTGCTGCTGAATTTCCCAGCTTTTGCTCGCTCTGGAGAGCCTTTTCTACTTCACTGCAAAACCCTTTCCTGTCTGTAGGACAGGAGCTTTTAACAGAGCAGCGTTCTCTGATCTTTGTGTTCTCAGGCTTAGACACGAGGAGTCTCTCTTTCTAGCTCTAAACCCCGTGCCAGTGTTTTGAGGGATATTCCTTATCTGGGCCATTCTTTCATCTTTCCTGTCCAACTCTTTCACAAACCCTTTGTGGCTTCCTTTGATTGAACTCAGTTCATTCAGGTTAAGCAGTAGCAGAAATCTGAACAGGAAAAAGCCACATTTAATATTCATAGGAGGATACAAGTTTATTTTTCCAATTTGTCACCCTTTTCCTTCCAAAGTGGCCAACTTACTACTTGGTGGTGCAACAGGCACCTGTTTATTTGCTTTCTAGGGTTTTTGGTCATATGTCAGGCACAAAATAGTGATAATCCAGGCATACTTATTATCTTTTTTGATTATATGAGGCCTCAGGTTCAGCTGGAGAGCTGCACATATTTGCCAGGAAAGTACACTTTAAGGATGTACATACACAGATGTGCACATGAAGAGCAGGATGCTGGGAGAAGGCTTAGTTAATGACTATTTATTGCTGAGATATATGGAGAGTGTATGAAATTCACTGGGAAAAAAATGTGTATGTATAAATTAGGAGCTTTAAATTTCTCTTTCTAGCTTCAGTATGCACTGTGTCCAGTTCTGGGCTCCTCCATTCAAGAGAGATGTTGAGATACTGGAATGTGTCCAGAGAAGGGCAACAAAGCTGGTGAGAGGCCTGGAACACAAAACCTGTGAGGAGAGGCTGAGGGAGCTGGGGGTGTGCAGCCTGCAGAAGAGGAGGCTCAGGGCAGAGCTCATTGCTGTCTGCAACTCCCTGAAGGGAGGCTGTAGCCAGGTGGGGTTGGTCTCTTCTGCCAGGCAACCAGCAACAGAAGAAGGGGACACAGTCTCAGGTTGTGGCGGGGGAGGTTAGGAGGAAGTTGTTGTCAGAGAGAGTGATTGGCATTGGAATGGGCTGCCCAGGGAGGTGGTGGAGTCACCATCCCTGGAGGTGTTCAAGACAAGCCTGGATGAGGCACTTAGTGCCATGGTCTAGTCAGCCAGGTCTGGGTGCTAAGTTGGACTGGGTGATCTTGGAGGTCTCTTCCAACCTGGTTGATTCTATGAAAGTATATAAAAATAAAATCTCCTTTAATTTACTCTGCTTGCAGGACATAGATTGTCCTGCTGACTTCACCATGATAGCTTCTCTTTCCTTTTTCCCTGTTGCAATAGCTTGGCAGTGAAAGTGCAGTGAAATGAGCCTAAGTGACAGCTCAAGACAGGGAGGAAAAACTAATATACACTGTGGAGAGTGGGTTCCAGACGAGTCGGTGACGTCACTTGGAGGTGCACCATCTGAGTGTCAGAGCTGTCATGATTCATTCCCCACATATCACATCTGCTCTGTTTTGGTGTGGAGCAGGAGCTCGTTACCTGAGGTATTCAAATCAAAGATCCCTTTCATTTGTCTGCATTCATTCAAGTGTGTTTTGAGGGGACTGAAACCAGCGATGTTTGTAGCCACCAGTCATCACCTGGGTTGTGTGTGTGGACTGTGTGACCCAGCAATATGAGTGGCTGTCAAATCTTCTAACACACTCTCTTTTTTGCCTCTCCTGAACTGCTGGTCTTTGTGAGCATCCACTCTACTTGTTATCTGAAACCAGGGTATAAAGCCTGTGTCATGTATACAACAGTCTTTGGTAGTCAGTCACATCTCCTCCTTTAGGCCATTGTCTTTTTAGCCTGACTGAAGCATCCTGCTACCACACACAGGAGCAGGAGAAACCCTGCTTCTTTCTTCCCCCCCCCCCCCCCCCTCTTCTGCCTATTTTCTTCCTTTGTTTAGTTCAAAGAGAACTCAGTGTTAGATGAATGACAACGTGTAGTGAAATGCTGTTAAGTATATGGGATTCCAAACATTAAAATAACTCTGCTTCAATGGTATAGCTTTTCATCACAGATTGTCTGAAAGCCCAGAGAATTTAGCTACACAATGTCTGGACAGGATACTTCTGTTCACTGAGATATAATAAGAGCTCATTAGGGATGAGCCACCAAAAAGACAAGGTGGGGGCTGTGGCACCACAACTATGTTAAAAGCTAGATCCACTCTCACATTAGAGTACTGGAAAGTATCAGAGAGGAAATATCACAGTTACCACTCTCACAGCTTGATTGTTGTCACTTTGAGCTGATGCAGTTGTCCACAGTCAACTACAATTCACAAGGGCACAGCTATGTTGGTATGTTGCCAGGTTTAGTGTAGTGCTTTGTCCTGTTTCCCTTTTTCTAATAGCTTTATGTGATATTTTCTGGGATTCTGAGCCATCCAGAGTCAGTGATTAGTCATGAAGCTGTCTCAGTTGCTTGCAGGGGGAAAGGCTAGGACCTCCTTGCTATAGCAGTTACTCTAAAAAGGACTCTGCCCTCCTCTTTCCAGCCAGTTCCTTCTTTGTCTACATGAAACCATGAAAGCCCAGCTGTTGTCATAGGCTGGACCTTTTGGACAACATAAGACATTAATTATTGCTGCACTCTAAATCTCCTCATTCTGAAAAAGTATCTGTGGGACAGATACTCTTTTAAGTCATCTGGCACCAGATAAGGGTAGGCCAGTGCGTGTTTTTCTGCTACATGTGGCTGTATCTTTGTCAGGTCAGATTTTTGATCACAGAATCAGCCAGGTTGGAAGAGACCTCTGAGATCATCGAGTCCAACCTAGCACCCAGCCCTCTCCAGTCAACTAGACCATGGCAATAAGTGCCTCATCCAGGCTTTGCTTCAACACCTCCAGGGACAGTGACTCCACCACCTCCCTGGGCAGCCCATTCCAATGCCAATCACTCTCTCTGCCAACAACTTCCTCCTAACATCCAGCCTAGACCTCCCCTGCCACAACTTGAGACTGTGTCTCCTTGTTCTGTTGCTGGTTTCCTGGCAGAAGAGACCAAACCCACCTGCCTACAGCCTCCTTTCAAGTAGTTGTAGATAGCAAAGAGGTCACCCCTGAGCCTTCTCTTCTCCAGACTAAACACCCTCGGTTTGCTCTCAGCTTCTCCTCACAGAGCTGTGCTCCAGGCCTCTCACCAGACATGTTCCAGTATCTCAGCATCTGTCTTGAATTGAGGAGCCCAGAACTGGACACAGCACTCAAGGTGTGTCCTGACCAGTGTTGAGCACAGGGGCAGAATAACCTCCTTTGTCCTACTGGCCACACTGTTCCTGATCCAGGTTGGACTGGATGATCTTGGAGGTCTCTTCCAACCTGGTTGATTCTGTGATTCTATGACTGTTGAGTGGATGTTGCTGATGGGACAGAGGAAGATTTCATTCTTTCATCTTCACTGCCAAGAACTTTCCCCTGATGGGCAGTATCCACAGGAAGATAGAGGGAATGAACAGGAGAGCAGTGACTGTTGAGTGAATGTTGCTGATGGGACAGAGGGAGATTTCATTCTTTCATCTTCACTGCCAAGAACTTTCCACTGATGGGCAGTGCTGCAAGCCCTCTGATGCAGATTTTCCCAAGAAACACCCACTCCTAAGCTAATTTTTTTTCACTTTTATAATTTCTCACCCAGTTTCTGTTCAGCCAATTCCAAATACACTAGAATAAGATTTTTTTCTGTATCTTCATTAACGTGAAATGTGTTGACATTTTAAATTCAATCCTACTGTCATATTTAAGGAACATATGGAAAAGAGTCTGTACAGATTAATCTAAGGAGTGTTTTATTGTGGCTTTCCTTAAGTGAGCTGGTTAAATTATGGTTAGATATGTCCTGACTTGAGATGTGTTGAAACTGCAGGGAAGTGCTTTCAAAGAGATGTTAAATAGCAGAATACAATCATATATTGGGGCTCTTGACCAGAAAGGGAAATATGATACAGTGACTAAGTAGTCTCTCATATATTTGTCTCTTTTGTTGTGTTTATACTTATGAAAAACCAGCAAGATACCTGAAGGGAGGCTGTAGCCAGGTGAGGTTGGGCTCTTCTGCCAAGCAACCAGCAACAGAACAGAGGGACACAGTCTCAAGTTGTGCCAGGAGAGGTCTAGGCTGGATATTAGGAGGAAGTTCATCACAAAGAGAGTGATTGGCATTGGCATGGGCTGCTCAGGGAGGTGGTGGAGTCATTGTCCCTAGAGGTGTCCAAGAACAGCCTGGATGAGGCACTTGGTGCCATGGTTGTATTGTATTATATTAAATTGGATTATCTTGGAGGTCTCTTCCAACCTGGTTGATTTTATATGATATTGTACAATATTTTATTATATTATATTGGATGATCTTGGAGGTCTCTTCCAATCTGGTTGATTCTATGATATATAATGCTGCCATCCAGATCATTTACATATATATATGGCCCAGGATTGCTGAGAAGGTTTCAGAGAAATATTCAGCTGAAGAAAGGAAAAAAGGAGAACATAAATGAAGTGAGAGATTTTCAAAGAGCATCCCAACTCTGAAAAGGAATAGTTCAGGAAAAAAAATGATGTGAAGTGAGTGCTTCACCTCAGTATTGCACCTCCCATTTCTAGACTGTTGCTAGTGAAAACCATAGCATTACCTCTTTATAAAGCTTTTAGAGGTGTCCACTTTTTGTTCCAGATTAGGAGGAAGTTCTTCACAGAGAGAGTGATTTCCCATAGGAATGGGCTGCCTGGGGAGGTGATGGAGGCACCATCCCTGGAGATGTTCAAGCAAAGCCTGGATGAGGCACTTAGTGCCATGGTCTGGTTGACTGGATAGGGCTGGGGATAGATTGGACTGGGTGATCTTGGAAGTCTCTTCCAACCTGGTTGATTCTATGATGATGATTCTATGATTAGGAAAGCATGAGAAGAGCATCTTCCAAAAAAGCCACTGCTGTTAGTTTAAATAGTAGAACAGATTAGGACAAGAATTTGAAAGCCTTCTTTAAAGTTGTTGAGCCATGCAAGCAGCTTGGCTATGTTTTCTGTGAAGCCATGGCTCTGTTGTCTGCCTTAATTTAGTCTCTCTACAGATTAAATTTAAAAGCTTCCTGTTACCAGGAACACTGTATGCTTTATGCCCATGGATAAGTAAAGCATACCAACACTGGAAGAATGAACAAATTAACAGACAGCCTGGAGCAACGAGTAACTTGAACTGTCTTGACGATAAAAAAAGTAGGAAGGGAAGTTTAAGTGCAGTTCTTATCTATTCACAAAGCCTGGCAAAGATAATAAATTCATAAACTCTTAAATTCTAGGTGGAGCTCTTAGAAGAATAGATAAGGAAGACACATAGTGTACAAATCTTGGGAATCCCAGAGGAGAAGGAAGGTAAGAGGCTACCATATATCCTACATTATGCTATGAAGAGCAACTCATTGTATATTGAGAGCTTATCATGTTGCTGTGAAAAGGGCACCAGTGACTGCAGAACTGCTCTCCTAAAGTTAATGGACTTGGGGGGAGGGGTCAAGGTGAGAGTATTTTTGCCTGCACAAAGCATCAAGGACATTTAGCTTAATAAGTGGCAAATTTCTGTGTCCTCCTCTCCCCCATCCCCAACTACTGGGCTGTGCACTCAGCAAAATTGTGCTCTTCAGTGCCCAGAAAACACACTTTCCAAGAAAATAAGTGCTATCAGTGTACTCTGGCTAAGTTGTAAGTCAAATAGCCCTGCAAAATGTACTTATGCTGCACACTGTTGAAGGCAAAATATATGTGTATGAGAGAGTGAGAAAGGGAAAATTCTACAGCTGAAGGCTGCATGAGTGGATACTATGATTTCAGTGGGCTTTATTGTACTGTAGTGACCATGACTGTACATTAAAGCTCCTGTCATGTTATAAATGGTAGCTGGATTACATATTCAGATGTCCATCCTGAAGCAGGTTGTGATGGCAAAGTGGAGGGGATGGATCTCAAGGGAAGCTATCCTTCCCCCATACTCAGCACTGGTCAGGCCACACCTTGAGTGCTGTGTCCAGTTCTGGGCTCCGCAATTCAAGAGAGATGTTGAGATACTGAAATGTATCCAGAGAAGAGCAACAAAGCTGGCGAGGGGCCTGGAGCACAGCCCTGTGAGGAGGGGCTGAGGGAGCTGGGGGTGTGCAGCCTGCAGAAGAGGAGGCTCAAGGCAGACCTCATTGCTGTCTGCAACTACCTGAAGGGAGGCTGTAGCCAGGTGGGGGTTGGTGTCTTCTGCCAGGCAACCAGCAACAGAACAAGGGGACACAGTGTCTCCTCATGGGGTTTATGTTCCAGGCCCTTCACCAGCCTTGTTGCCTTGTTGTACACATCTACCAAAGGAATAGGAGAAGAAGAGCCGAGGCTTTGTGGGGTTCAGACAAAAGAACATAGATCCTTTTCCCTTTGCATCAAGTGATCCAGGGAAATTAAATTGTGCTCTCAGTGCATGAGGGAGTTCCTGTCCAGAATGGATCACAGCATGATGGTGGCTGTAAGGAGGTTTTCTCTTATTTCCAGAAGGTGTTTAAGGCCAGGTTGGATGGGGCTCTGGCCATCCTGATCTAGGGTAGGGTGTCCCTGCCCATGGCAGGGGGGTTGGAACTGGCTGATCCTTGTGGTCCTATCCAACCCTGACTGATTCTGCGATTCTGTGAAATAAGAGCAGGTCTTTCAGAACTGTTAGTTTAATACTAAGAAGGACAACAAATTAACTCTTTGCAACCAACAAGCTTGTCATTTCACAATTAGTATTTGAAAGTGAGCCATAAAGGTCACATTCCTCCTGTAGTTATTTCTCAGGCTGGAGTATAAAGCACCATACACAAGCCATTTCATCGGCACAGCCCTGGCAAGTGTTTCTGGTTCTCTTAAAATTCATCTTTTTGTGTCTCAATTTGCAGCAAAAAGGGCAGTCTGTCCTGCTGGCACACATGATTTCCATGCTTTTTTAAACAGAACTTCTTCACAGCTGACTTGGTGTTTGCATTCCACATGCCAGCAATGCCTTCACTTAAGCGTGTGAGCGGAGTAACAATAACATACACAATGCAGGATGTCACTTAGTAATATATCATGGTGTAAAAGAAGATTAATGTCATCATCCAGGTAAGGGATGGGATTTGCCTAATATAAGAAGTGCAATCATTTAAAAACATGGAAAGAAGAAGAGTGATGATGAAATCTGAGCGAGCAGGAAGCATGTAAAGGACAAGAAGCCCATTACAGATGTCCCTCTTTAGTAATGTCTGCCACTGGTTTAGATTTCTAACTATAATGGGGAAAAAAAAACACTAGCAGAAAACTGGTGACTTGGCAGACACCTGCTGCAGACCATGACAATGCTGGTCAGGCCACACCTTGAGTGCTGTGTCCAGTTCTGGGCTCCTCAATTCAAGAGAGATCTTGAGATGCTGGAACGTATCTAGAGATGGGTGACAAAGCTGGTGAGGGGCCTGGAGCACAGCCCTGTGAGGAGAGGCTGAGGGAGCTAGGGGTGTGCAGCCTGCAGAAGAGGAGGCTCATGGTCTAATAGATTACATAGGGCTGGGTGATAGGTTGGAGTGGAGGATCTTGGAGGTCTCTTCCAACCTAGTTGATTCTATGATTCTATGACTGGCCATGAAGTATGGCTTTTCAAGTGCAATCATGGAGCCTTGTTCCAGACTCAGTGTTGCTCTAAGAGCAGAGAGAGTACCACTTTTCTGGAAAGGCCTCTGAAGCAGGAAAAAAATAAAGCAGGATATCTCATCACATATACTTCCTACAAAAATGGGAAATCCACTAAATCCTATTCAAATACTAGACATTCCCACTGGCCTTCCTTCTGGAGTCAATCATAGAACCAACCAGGTTGGAAGAGACCTCCAAGATCATCCAGTCCAATCTAGCACCCAGCCCTATCCAGTCAACCAGACCATGGCACTAAGTGCCTCATCCAGGCTTTGCTTCAACACCTCCAGGGATGGTGACTCCACCACCTCTCTGGGCAGCCCATTCCAAAGGCAAATCACTCTCTCTGCCAACAACTTCCTCCTAACATCCAGCCTAGACCTCCCCTGGCACAACTTGAGACTGTGTCCCCTTCTTCTGTTGCTGGTTGCCTGGGACAAGAGACCAAATCCCCACCTGGCTACAGCCTCCCTTCAGATAGTTGTAGCCAGCAATGAGCTCTGCCCTGAGCCTTCTCTTCTGCAGGCTGCACAATCCCAGCTCCCTCAGCCTCTCCTCATAGGATTTGTGCTCCAGGCCCTTCACCAGTCTTATTGTCCTTCTCTGGACAGGTTCCAGCACCTCAACATCTCTCTTGAATTGAGGAGCCCAGAACTGGACACAGCACTCAAGGTGTGGCCTGACCAGTGTTGAGTACAGGGGAATAATAACCTCCCTTGTCCTGCTGGCCACACTGTAATTGATTAATTTATTTTCTGTCTATATTAGTAAGTAAGTTGCTGCTATTCTTGGTGCTGTCAGCCTCAAACCATTCTCAGACATCTACTCTCTTTTTATCTGAAGACTCCAAAGGTATCTTTTGAAAGGTACAGGTGGCAATGAGTGAGCCAAGGTATTGTGTGCCAACAATCCCAGAGACAAATTGAATTATCATCATCCTACTTGGTCAACAACATCTGCTCAATTCACATCATAGGCCAACATCATATATTGGACACCAAAATGCACAACTTAAGGGTACATTTTTTTGCATCTTTAAAAATCATACAATAGAGATTTATGCCCATATGAAGGTATCAAATCCCTGACATAATTTTCCCAAATGTACATAGAATTCTTTGGGAAGTAGAAAATAAACTCCAGAAAAGAGGTAAGAAACTCCTTCAGAGCAAACAATGAAGCCTTTTCATTTCAGAGGCTATTTCTGCTCCCAAAGGCAATAGGGATTTGATGGACCTGGCAGACTTCACTCCCAATCCAAGTTCCTATTACAGACAAAACCCTGCTGGCTAAGCCTTTCTTTCATACTCAACAAATTCACAGGATCACAGGATGTTAGGGGTTGGAAGGGACCCAAGGAGATCATCCAGTCCAACCCCCCTGCTAGAGCAGAACCACACAATCTAGCACAGATCACAGAGGAACACATCCAAACAGGCTTTGAAAGTCTCCAGAGAAGGAGACTCCACAACCTCTGTGGGAAGCCTGTTCCAGTGCTCTCTGACCCTCAGAGTAAAGAAGTTCCTCCTTGTGTTGAGCTGGAGCCTCTTTTGCTGCAACTTACACCCATTGCTCCTTGTCCTATCCCAGGGAGCAGTGAGCAGAGCCTGTCCCCGCACTCCTGGCCAACCTTCAGATATTTATAGACATTTATCAAATCCCCTCTCAGTCTTCTCTTCTCCAGACTAAAAAGCCACAGGTCTCTTATCCTCTCTTCATAAGGCAGTGCTCCAGTCTCCTAATCAACCTTGAAGCCTTCCACTAGACCCTCTCCAGCAGATCCCTGTCCCTCTTAAACTGAAGAGCCCAAAACTGAAGGCGGTCTTCAAGATGAGGTCTCAGCAGGGCAGAGTAGAGGGGGAAGAGAGCCTCCCTTGATCTGCTGGACTCACTCTTCCTAATACACCCCAGGATCTCATTGGCCTTCTTGGCCACAAGGGCACATTGCTGTGCCGTGGGTAACTTGTTACCCACCAGCACTCCCAGGTCCCTCTCCGCAGAGCTGCTCTCCAGCAGATCACCTCCCAGCCTGTACTGGTGCAGTTTGTTATTCCTCCCCAGATGCAGGACTCTGCAGTTGTCCTTATTGAACCTCATTTGGTTCCTCTGTGCCCAGATCTCAGTCTGTCCAGGTCTCACTGGATGGCTGCACAATCTTCAGCTGTATCAGCCAAGCCTCCCAGCTTGGTGTCATCAGCAAACTCGCTGAGCAGACACTCTGTGCCCTCATCAGTTTCATTGATGAAGATGTTGAGCAGGACTAGACCCAGCGCTGATCCCTGGGCTGAGTGCCAGCACAGCCTCTCATCCAAATTTGGTAGTTGAACACAGGAAGAAAAGTGATTTTCAGGTGAATGTGTAGCTAACATTTCTCCTCTATAAGTCTCTAGATTTTTTTCTCACACACTAAGCAAGAGGAGCAGCATCAGTCCCTGAGGTATCTTCTCTGTGTAAGGGACCAATGACTCCTCATTATCTTCTGAGTTCTCACAGAAGAGGAGGAATGAAGCAACTCAAGAGGTATTCTGTGTTGCTGGTAACTAGAGTTCTCTCAACAAAACACCAGAATCAGATGTCTCAAGAGGTAGTGGTTAACCAAAAATAATTTGCATTACAATTTCCTTTTGACCCATAGCCTGGGCTCCTGCATATCATGGATTACAACATGACTTGTCAGGATGACATAAATATAAAGTCATTAGAGTTTTTCTTCAGTGAATTTGCTGGGGGAAAAAAATGTGTATTAGGTCAGAGCAATCAAAGAAATCAGTGCATAAATTTATACATCAGCAGCTTTAGTTTTGAACTGAACACTGATCTTAGAGAAGGTTGTCATGACAGAGCAGCTGAAATTCAGGTATTTGCCCTATGAGATACTACTTGATTTTATAAGAATGCAAAGCTTTCAGATGACAACAGAGCAATTTGATTAGAAGTGTCCTTAAAGCAATCACAAACCAATTCAGTGCTTGGGTAAGTGAAGGCAAACAGGATGCATGAAGTTGTCAGTTGTCACAAATTATTCTGTCATTGGGATTTTTAAAGCTGTTAGCAAGGAGCTGTGGTCTACCTTCGACACATAACTTGTCCTTCTAGGCATTCTCCAGCAATTGATGGCCTATTTCCCCTGTGTCACCAGCACAGGCCACCTGGAATTCTGTAGTGAGAAGGTCCAAGAGGTCATCCCTTCTCTACAATCAGCATTGGTCAGTGTTTCAACAAGTTCCAGATATGGCTTAGTAATTCCTCATTATTATCTTTTCCATTTTCACAGAATCACAGAATTTCTTACATTGGAAAATACCTTCAAGTCCAATCAGTAGTTTCACACTGACAAGTCCTTGACTAAACCAAATCCCTCAGCACAACATCTCATCACTATTAATCACTATGGTTGCAAAGGATCACCAGGATCAGCCAGTCCAAATTTTGATTGCCTTTCTCTGCTTGGTCTTTCCCTCTTGCATCTTTCTTTATGATTTATTGTCTTAGCTACCTTTAGCCTGGAGAAGAGGAGGCTCAGGGGTGATCTTATTACTGTCTACAACTACCTGAAGGGGCATTGTAGCCAGGTGGGGGGTGGCCTTTTCTCCCAGGCAACCAGCAATAGAACAAGGGGACACAGTCTCAAGTTGTGCCAGGGTAGGTATAGGCTGGATATTAGGAAGAAGTTCTTCACAGAGAGAGTGATTTCCCATTGGAATGGGCTGCCCAGGGAGGTGGTGGAGGCACCGTCCCTGGGGGTCTTCAAGAAAAGACTGGATGGGGCACTTGGTGCCATGGTCTAGTTGATTGGTTAGGGCTGGGTGATAGGTTGGACTGGATGATCTTGGAGGTCTCTTCCAACCTGGTTGATTCTATGATTCTATGATTCTATGGCTAAATACTTTATATAAATCCACAGTAACATCCATTTTGCTTTCTTCTTTTCACCAGTCAGTAAGAGAATACTTTCTAGTGCTCCCCAATCTCATCACAGCCTTGCTCCTGTAAGTAAAATTAAGGCTCAATCCCTTTAACATGTTCTAGTCTTCCTAAGAGAGCTTTCCTGTGCCTCAGGGTTATGTCTGATTTGCCATCACAGCTTGTACTTTTCATAAAGTCACTTCAAGTTCAGATGATGAAGCTATGATTTGATGAGGTATTTGTTCCAGGGAAATGATGATATTGAATATATCTCATATATATGTATCGATGATCTATCTACCTACCTACCTATCTCATATATATGAGATATATATATTAGGAGGAAGTTGTTGGCAGAGAGAGTGATTGGCATTGGAATGGGCTGCCATGAGAGGTGGTGGAGTCTCTGTTCTTGGAGGTGTTCAAGCAAAGCCTGGATGAGGCACTTAGTGTCGTGGTCTAGTTGACTGGATAGGGCTGGGTGCTAGGTTGGACTGGATGAGCTTGGAGGTCTCCTCCAACCTGGCTGATTCTATGCTATATATCCATCTATATATGTCAGGACAAAGTCACAGTTTTTTAATAATCATTTGGTGCTTCCCATAGTTATGCTTGAAGTTGTTTTGGGGTGAGCTTTGGTGTGTTTGTAGAAGTGAGCTACTGAATGTAACCAGAGGTTTTAAACAAAAGACAAATGCAAATAAAATATTTGCTGTGAAATGGCAAATAAAAAATGGGACAACTTCTAAATCCTTTATGCAAGTTATTTGCTTAAAAACTCAGTAAAGATTTTCAGATTTGGCACAGTGTGATCAATTAGTCTAATTCCTTGCCTTTCAGGCAACCAGCAATAGAACAAGGGGACACAGTCTCAAGTTGAGCTGCAGGAAGTATAGGCTAGATGTTAGGAGGAAGTTGTTGGCAGAGAGAGTGATTTACCTTTGGAATGGGCTGCCCAGGGAGGTGGTGGAGTCACCGTCCCTGGAGATGTTGAAGCAAAGCCTGGATGAGGCACTTAGTGCCATGGTCTAGTTGACTGGCTAGGGCTGGGTGCTAGGTTGGACTGGATGATCTTGGAGGTCTCTTCCAACTTGGTTGATTCTATGATATGATATTCTATGATATGATATCTCATTGCCTGCTTTGGGCAATGGGTTGAGCTAGAAACTTCCACATATAAATTGTCCTGTGTTCCTTTTGTGACTTTGTTGATGAGACAGAGCAGTTGATGGAGATCTCTGTAATACCTGAAATGGATTTGCTGGCCCTATGCTTTTGCGATTGCTAAGAGATACTGCAGTGCTCACAGGGGAACTTGGAAAGGGTGTTTTATTACAACTAACCCACTCATGCTGCCAGGTTTCTGCTTAGTTCTATTTCTCATTATCAGTGTAAGAAGATCTTAATGAGTCACAGAGCTGACTGGGAATTTTTGATACCACTTTTTTGGTAGCAAAATCTGGAAGTATGTCACTTTCAGTTACACTTTTTATTGAGCGATTATAGCACTACAATTGCCTAGAGTTAGAAAATAATTTTCTCTCCTAATCATGATTTTCCCAACAAGGTCTTAGTTTCATTCTGTAGAAGTACAAAAGCAAATGAGGAACCATTTTAAATTTTAATGAAGAGAAATGCCCTTCTTCCTAGGAGTTCATCTGCTTCTATACCTGATGTCTCAGCTAAGTGGCCAGTTTCATCCTGCATTACAGTACTGTCATTACCAAAAGGTTCAAAGGCTTCAGCTGTCCCAGGCAGCACAGCACTTACACTGTAGGTTTCTCAAGGAATTTTCTTCATTTGAGCTACAGAGGTAGTTACTATTGGCTCTGGTTTCTTTGGATAGCCTGTGGTTTACTATTGTGACATCTTGCACTTGATAAAGCATAGAATCATGGAATCAACCAGGTGGGAAGAGACCTCCAAGATCATCCAGTCCAACCTAGCACCCAGCCCAAACTGTCACCCAGCCCTGTCCAATCAACCAGACCATGGCACTGAGTGCCTCAGCCAGGCTTTTCTTGAACACCTCCAGCTACAGCAACTCCACCACCTCCCTGGGCAGCCCATTCCAATGCCAATCACTCTCTCTGCCAACAACTTCCTCCTAACATCCAGCCTATACTTCCCACAGCACAGCTTGAGACTGCATCCCCTTGATCTTTTGCTGGTTGCCTGGCAGAAGACACCAACCCCCACCTGGCTACTGCCTGCCTTCAGGTAGTTGTAGACAGCAATAAGATCAGCCCTGAGCCTTCTCTCCTCCAGGCTGCACACCCCCAGCTCTCTCAGCCTCTCCTCACAGGGCTGTGCTCCAGGCCCCTCACCAGCTTTGTTGCCCTTCTCTGGACATGCTCTAGTATCTCAACATCTCTCTTGAATGAGGAGCCTGGAACTGGATATAGTACTCAAGATGTGACCTGACCAGTGTTGAGTACAGGGGCAGAATAACCTCCCTTGTCCTGCTGGCCACACTGTTCTTGATCCAGGCCAGGATGCCACTGTCTCTCTTGCCCACCTGGGCACACTGCTGGCTCATGTTCAGCTACTCTCTACCAGTACCCTGAGGTCTCTTTCTGCCTGACTGCTCTCCAGCCACTCTGTCCCTATCCTGTAGTGCTGCCTGGGGGGAGGGGGGGTTTGTTGTGGCAGGGTTGTGTAGAACCCTGCACTTGGCCCTGTTCAGTCTCATCACATCGGCCTCTGCCCACCCATCCAGCCTGGCCATGTCCCTCTGCAGGGCTCTCCTACCCTCCAATGGAATTAGACATAAGCAGAATTCAACATTAAGAATTTATTTCAAATCTTTCTAAAAAACTAAGAAGTCAAAAGTCTTTGGAAGTTCTGGAGATGTGGATACTTAGGTGATGCAAACTAGTATCATTTAAAGTTTCTAAAGATACAGCAGATTATCTGAGCATCTAATTTGAGCAAACATTAAATGTTCTCCACAGGCAAATTCGCTCCCCCTGCCCACAGAGGGGGGGAAAAAGTGTCAGGTTCCAAAGCAAAAAGTTGTATCTAGTACACGATTTTTGTCTACAGTTGCATTCTAATACAAATAACTAGTTTGATTTTATACCCCTAGGCAAACACATTTAACAGCAGTGCACTGGCCAAGAGCTCAGTTCCACGTTCTGTGCTGGGTTATAAGGTTTTTAAGAATATACAAAGTGCTCACTTGTGGATTCAATCATGGCAACGTGCCTAGGAGCAGCACTGCAGTCTCTCCAGAGCAAACGTAAATGATTTAGTGTAAAATTTATACTAGAGCACAAATGAAAACTAGGAGAAAAATGTCAATAAAATTGCAAGGGAGAAGTAAAGACCCTCAGAGCACTTTGAAACATTAGCAATCTTATCCAGGAGAAATTGCAGTATATGCACACTTCCGCAGCATGAAAGGTCATGAATCTGCCTTCCACACTCAGCTGAGCTATTATATTGAGTAAGAAAATGTGCCCTGGCTGCAGTCGTGCTTGTGTACATCCCTATGTGCTTCCTCCAGGGAATGCTGGGAAAGTGGATGGCTGCAGTACATTCTCCCTCACCTGTGTAGCCTTGCTAATCACAGTTCTTATTTGCCAGGAAAACAAAGAAAGTTGTGTTCTTCAGTAACGTCAGAAGCGCTTTGAGCGCGTCAAAAGTAGTGCCAAACTGAGCTGAAGTTGTGATTCAATGCTCCCTTGAACCAGGATGCACATTCTGGCCAGCCTGATCTAGGGTAGGGTGTACCTGCCCATGGGATGATCTAGCCTGGAGAAGAGGAGGCTCAGTGGGGACCTCATTGCTGTCTACAAATACCTGAAGGGAGGCTGTTGCCAGGTAGGGGTTGGTCTCTTCTGCCAGGCAAGCAGCAACAGAACAAGGGGACACAGTCTCAAGTTGTGCCGGGGGAGGTCTAGGCTGGATGTTAGGAGGAAGTTGTTGGCAGAGAGAGTGATTGGCATTGGAATGGGCTGCCCAGGGAGGTGGTGGAGTCACCGTGCCTGGAGGTGTTCAGGAAAAGCCTGGCTGAGGCACTTAGTGCCATGGTCTGGTTGATTGGATAGGGCTGGGTGCTAGGTTAGACTGGATGATCTTGGATATTTCTTCCAACCTGGTGGATTCTATTATACTCTAGTGCTGAATGTATGACTGCTAAAAACAGTGATAAGTACAGAGCTCTGTTTCTTTCTGGATCAAAACCTGTCTGCCGCAATCTGATCTTTCTCAACCATCCTTATCACTCATGACTGTAGAACTATTTTACCCTATGTAAACTTCAGACTTTTGAAACAAACTCAATGAGGCATAGGAGGCTGTGATGAAATGAGCTCTGCTATTCGTAAAAAGATGAGTAGAAAGAATGAACACAGTCATCTCCTCCTTTGAGATCTACCCTAATAGTCTCCAATTTGTTAATATCATCCTGTCAATAAGTCTTCTTCAAAGGTAATTTTTTTTTTTCAAGCTGATACAGGACTTAAAATTTTATATTTGACTTAAATTAAGGGAGACTTAAAGACCAACATGTATTTAAACCGTGGTAGCCATGGAATAGAATCATAGAGTCAACCAGGTTGGAAGAGACCTCCAAGATCATCCAGTCCAACCTATCCCCCTCATCCAGGCTTTGCTTGAACACCTCCAGGGACGGTGACTCCACCACCAAACTGGGCAGCCCATTCCAATGGCAAATCACTCTCTCTGGGCAGAACTTCCTAACATCCAGCCTGTACTTCCCCCAGCACAACCTGCGACTGTGTCCCCTTGTTCTATTGCTGGTTTCCTGGGAGAAGAGACCAACCCCACCTGGCTAAAACCTCCCTTCAGGTAGTTGTAGACAGCAATGAGGTCACCCCTGAGCTTCCTCTTCTCCAGGCTAAACAACCTCAGCTCCCTCTGCCTCTCCTCATAGGGTTTGTGTTCCAGGCCCCTCACCAGCTTCATACTTGTGCATGTGTCTCACTCCCTAAAACTCAAACCACAGACCATTTAGTAACACTGCATCCTTCACTTCTTTCTTGAGGAAGACATTTTATGTTCTGAGGCAAGAAGCAGCATATGCATATCTTCCTGTATAACCTTTAATGAGGTTTTTAACCAGAAGGGTTCTCTCAGATAGTGGCAAGCAAAAACAGAATTCTAGAGTTTTATACAGTTTTGGTCAACAAAAAAAAATCATTTTTTCCATAGCTCCATCACAGAAAAATTAGGGAACCCCCTCCACCTGTTCTAAGAAAATAAGAATCTGATAAGGAGGAAAGAGAAATGCTGGACTGAGCTAAGGGCTGAGCAGGGCTTGGGAGCAGGAGCTGCTCATTATAGACAATAACTGGCTTTCCAGAGCTGGAGAAGACAAGACCTTGGCATTCTTCATGGGGAACTGGATAGAGACTCTGGATTCTGTGGTCCAGTAATTATGAAGGGAGGCTGTAGAACACATTTCTGATAGTGGCAACTTTAGATCGTGTTGGGTTTTGCCCAGCTTCTTGGATCTGCAGACTTGGTCTAACCCAGCTAATCTCACACATTCCTCAGTTTAACTTAGGTAAAAAGGAATTACTTGTATGTTCAGTAGCCTATCTAGAAGGAAAACTATAAAGGGCATTGTGAAGAATTCTGCTTAATTGAAACTACCATGTCAAATCACTAAACAGTGGCTAATTTGGCAAGAGTTTAACCCAGGGAATTTCATGAAGTTCTTCCTAGTACTTAAAATGGAAGAAAGGCATTAACAGAGGAAATTAGTCTGGGATAAAAAGAAAGGGGGCTGCATAATATCAGAATGGTTAAAAGGAAAGGAAAAACATGATGGAAAATGATTTTGTTTAAAAGCTGGCATTTGGTATTTTCAAAGGGCAAAATGTACTTTTTTTTTTGGGTGTTTTATGACAAATGAATGTAAAAATGTGTATGCCTCGTGGCCTAGAGGACAAAACAGTAGGATCAATGTTCTTTTTGTACTCTATGAAGCTTGAGATTAAAGTCCCCACTGATAAACTGAACATTCTTTAAAAGTGACCAGAAGCAAACAGTGTCTATTTGCTGCTACTTTATTAGAAAGATACCACTGAGAATAGCTGAGAATACTATTTGATCTTAAACAGGTTGACCAAATTATTGCAGTTGGCTCCAGTACATGAGATGCTTTCTGCAAATTATTGTTTCTGGTTATAAACCTTTATAATATCTCAAAATGAATTATGTATGTATTTCATGTTTTCTTTTCTTTTATCAGCCTTGATGTTCTCATTTCAAGTTTCACCCTAGCCTCCTAATAATGCAATATTGAGGCCATTCAGACACTAATTATGCCTCCATGGCTTTCTTGAAATGACTAAATCAGCATCAGTTCTATAATTATCATTAGCAAGTTTGTATCTGTGCCTCACATCACATGAAAAGCACAACTTTAAATGATTTATGAATATATGCATCTATAGCATCAAACGTGCACCTCCTAATAGTATATGTACAAGAGGCAGAGGTACTTCAGACATATACACACCTGTATATCTCTTCTCATCTTTGCAGAGCTCTGCTGTGTACATCACACTAACACAGCCTGATTGTATAAAAGCTAATATAATATTGTTTATAGAGAGATGTATGTATGAGATGCCCTCAAAATATCCATGTTTAAGGATCCTGACCATTTAAATAGCACAAAAGGTAAGCAGGTGTTTAAGACTAGCTTTCAGACTTGATAAACATAAAGAAAATGAGGAAATCATCTAAAAGTCTAGCAGGAATGAGTGACAGGACAGAAAGAAGTACATAAGTGCAATTCCTCTATATTTTCATTGTTTCTCCCTTTGAATTATTGACGTTGCCAGTAGTCATTTGCCAAGAAAACAAATCAAGATACATATACTGTAGTGTTGTAGCTCTATATGTTTGTAAACTGTTTACTCTGCATAATGCTTCTATTTCAAGTAAAAGGGAAAAAAAAAAGTATCATACATGCAATCAACCAGGTTGGAAGAGACCGCCAAGATCATCCAGTCCAACCTAGCACCCAGCCCTAGCCAGTCAACTGGACCACGACACTAAGTGCCTCATCCAATCTTTTCTTGAACACCTCCAGCCACAGTGACTCCACCACCTCCCTGGGCAGCCCATTCCAATGGCAATCACTCTCTCTGCCAACAACTTCCTCCTAACATCCAGCCTAGACGTCCCCCAGCACAATTTGAGACTCTGTCCCCTTGTTCTGTTGCTGGGTGCCTGGGAGAAGATAAACCAAATAATTTTCCTACTTTTTTTTTTTACTAATAATAAAGACATAAAGAATAATGACCATCCAACATAAAAATCATACAGAAAGAGCTTGTAGACATCTGAGTCAGTTATACCCTGCACACTTGGGAGCTGCAAAACAGAAGTAGATATATGCAACACAACCTCTTGTGAGATGGAACAGCACCTGACAGCCCAGTTTGGTCTCTGAATTTCTCACCTCTCTCTTCTCTCCCACTACAGATTCTTTGTTTTGTATGAAAAGTTATGCTGATCACTGGTATTTTATGACCTACATTATTACCCTCTAGGTAGCAGAATGATAGTGCCAAACTAATTATTGCATTGTCTAATTTTAAATCCAGGTCTAGCGAGATTAACAACTTGCACATTAATTCTGAGCATCCACAGCGTGCCTAACATAATGCACTTTTGAATGAAAGAAACTTGCTCTGAAAACTTTTACACTTTTGTCTGGCTCACCAGTTAATGTGAATTATGACAGCTCCACTGACTTTGACAGAATGATGCCAATTTCCCCACCTGGATGATTTGGCTTTTATTTATTTATTTATTTATTTAAAATCAGGAAATGATTCTTGTTTCTGCCATGTAAATATCAGAGAGGAAAACACGGATTTCATTTCACTTATAAACATAAGAGCTCTGATGAAGTTCAACAAGGACAAGGGTAGAGTCTTGCATCTGAGGAGGAATAATAAACTGCACTAGTACAGGCTAGGAGATGATCTGCTGGAAAGCAGTTCTGTGGAGAGGGACCTGGGGGTCCTGGTGGATAGCAACCATGGCACAGCAATGTGCCCTTGTGGACAGGAAGGCCAATGGGATCCTGGGGTGTATTAGGAAGAGTGAGTCCAGCAGATCAAGGGATGTTCTCTTCCCATTCTACTCTGCCCTGGTGAGACCTCATCTTGAATACTGCCTTTAGTTTTGGGCTCCTCAGATGAAGAGGGACAGGGATCTGCTGGAGAGGGTCCAGCAGAGGACTAGGAGGATGATGAGGAAACTGGAGGGCATGGCTTATGAGGAGAGGCTGAGGGACGTGGGGCAGCTTAGTCTAGAGAAGAAAAGACTTAGAGGGGATTTGATAAATGTTTGTAAGTATCTGAGGGCTGGCCAGGAGGGGAGGACAGGCTCTGCTTACTGCTTCCTGGGATAGGACAAGGAGGAATGGGTGTAAATTGCAGCAAAAGAGGTTCTGCTTCAACACAAGGGGGAAACTTCTTTACTGTAAGGGTCAGAGAGCACTGGAACAGGCTTCCCAGAGAGGCTGTGTGGTCTCCTTCTCTGGAGACTTTCAAGTCCTGTCTGGATGTGTTCCTCTGTGATCTGTGTTAGATCCAATCAATCAGACCATGGCACTAAGTGCCTCATCCAGGATTTTCTTCAGCACTTCCAGGGACGGTGACTCCACCACCTCCCTGGGCAGCCCATTCCAATGCCAATCACTCTGTCAAGAACTTCCTCCTAACATCCAGCCTTGACTTCCCCAGGCACAACTTGAGACTGTGTCCCCTTGTTCTCTTGCTGCTTGCCTGGCAGAAGAGACTGACCACCAACCTGGCTACAGCCTCCCTTCAGGTATTTGTAGACAGCAATGAGGTCACCCCTGAGCCTCCTCTTCTCCAGGCTAAACAACCCAATCAAGAAGGCACTTAAGTGTGCGCTTAATTTTGTGCACATGAGTAATCACATTACAGTAAATGGAACTTGAATGCTCAAAGTTAAGCACACACTTAAGTGCTTTGCTGGATCAGGGCCAGGGCATGACAACTTGCAGGTCATCCTTGCTGCACAGTAAGATCACAAACCTTAAACATTGTGTAGAAACCTCTCCACTTCAACAGCACCAAAGGAAAGGCCAAAAATACAGTCATGCACAGCTGCTGCATTCTTTTCTTCTGTGATAAGTCACTAAACTGGCAGCAGTACTTATGATATAGCAAATTACCAATACAATAAATTCTCTTAATAAGGATCCATAAAATTACAATTTATTTTAAAGATTATCGTTTGTAATTCTATTCTCCTAAGACCATTAGACATATGGGTCTTGTTAATTTAAAAGACCTGCTAACAGTTCTCACAAAAGAATTTATTCAAGACCTTGACCTTAAATTGATACAATTGCACAACTTAATCAGAATTAAATATGAGTGCAAGTACGATACGATATTATCGTGGGGGTCAGCATAGCCCTTCAGTAGCCACACAGAGGTTGCTATTAATACCATGGCCTTGTGTGTCTGTGATTCTGATTTGGGGAGTCTAATACTCTTAGTTGGAAGGTTTGATTAAATATTTTCTGCCAGTTATTACACCAAAAGAAAAAATGAGGAGGGAGATTGTAGATGATATTTCTTCATTATGTACAACTGATTGGCTAGGGCTGGGTGATAGAGACTGGATGATCTTGGAGGTCTCTTCCAACATAATTGATTCTATGATTCTATGATTTGGAGACTTCTAAAATAAGAACAAAGCGACCCAGTCTCAAGGTGTATTGAGGGAGGTCTAGGCTGGATGTTAGGAGGGTGTTCTTGCCAGAGAGAGTGATTGGCATTGGAATGGGCTGCCCAGGGAGGTGGTGGAGTCAGTGTCCCTGGAGATGTTGAAGCAAAGCCTGGATGAGGCACTTAGTGCCATGGTCTGGTTGATTGGACAGGGATGGGGGATAGGTTGAACTGGATGATCTTGGAGGTCTCTTCCAACCTGGTTGATTCTCTGATTAAGGCACATAAACATTGCATTCTTAAAGATAAATTCCTAGGAAGAATGGTTAAAAATGTTTCCCTTGTTTGAAAATCTTTAGAGCATGAAAAGCTTTAAAGATGACTGCACAGAGAAATCAATAATGTTGTTTCATGACTTAAATGCACCCTCATCAACACTAAAGACAATGTTTAAAACAACAAGAGTCATAAACATTGTCTTAATTTCACTATTAAAAAAACATATTCTGTGAAGATCAATAACATGGTTTAGGAGTGTTACTCAGAGCAAGGTATTTGTCTAAGAGGAAAGGAACTTTTACTCATCAAAAGAGAAAAAAAAAAAGCAGGTAAAAGTCTGTTCCTAAAGCAACAGCAATAATCTCTGTAGATCTTTTTTATCAGACACACAGATCCTACAGCATGCAATCCACTAGGCAAACTTTCTGTGCACATGTGAGATTTTGGACAATTTCAATGTTCTGCTCAATGTTTTTCTTTCTTTTCATTCCAAAGTTTATTCTATTCAATGTAAGGTAAATTAGACACTTTATAATGTACATTTGGAAATGAGATACAAAATGTTTCTGAAAATACCATAGAGTAGGCTTAACATGAGCCAGCAGTGTGCCCAGGTGGCCAGGAGAGCCAATGGCATCCTGGCCTGGATTAGGAACAGTGTGGCCAGTGGGATGTGGAAGGTTATTCTTCCTTTGTATTTAACACTGGGCAATGAAGATAGTGAGAGGCCTGGAAGACAGCTCTGTGAGGAGAAGCAGAGGGAGATGGGGTTGTTTATCCTGGAGAAGAGGAGGCTCAGGAGTGACCTCATTGCTGTCTACAACTACCTGAAGGGAGGCTGTAGCCAGGTGGGGTTGGTCTCTTCTGCCAGGCAACCAGCAATAGAACAAGGGGACACAGTCTCAAGTTGTGCTGGGGGAAGTATAGGCTGGATGTTAGGAGGAAGTTGTTGTCAGAGAGAGTGATTGGCATTGGAATGGGCTGCCCAGGGAGGTGGTGGAGTTGCCACCCCTGGAAGTGTTCAAGCAAAGCCTGGATGAGGCACTTAGTGCCATGGTCTAGTTGATTGGCCAGGGCTGGGTGCTAGGTTAGTATGGATGATCTTGGAGGTCTCTTCCAACCTGGTTGATTCTATGATTCTATGATTCCATAAAATGCTTTGAAAAAGCATGTGGGAATAAACCACACTTTTGTAAGCATACTACTGTTTAGTTTTCACTATTTCATTTCCCCTCCAAAATAAATTGATACTTTCCTTCTAGGCACTGACTAAATAAAGCTATTAATTATGAAGCATTAAGTAAAATCCATTTTCATTACTGGTAATCATTAGTTATAGGCTCTTTCACAGGATATTTAGAGTCAAGTTTTCATTGTGAGACATTTTTTCCCTGTTGCCTGTAACTTTGTCAAACCACTGGGCAGCAATTTTCACGCCAAATATCTGCCTTGGGCTATTCTTTCAAAACTTTCAGCAAATACAGTCAGCTGTTTCTCAGAATGCACTGAGGGAAAACATGTTTTGCTCATGTTAAGAATATTTTGAAATATTTTGTTCACTACTTGCTTGTAGTGGGACTCAGAGCTCCAAAAAGGATATTCCTTTTTCACCAACCTACGAAGATCTTCCTGAGATAGGAGAAATCTGAACCTCTGTTAAATTGTTTGCATACTTAGTTTAGGAGCTTCATCAAAGATTGTGTCTGCAGTGGATGTATTCTTTCCAGGGGCTTGCAGATGTGAGCAGGACTGCTCTCAGATTTCTCTTTTCATTTGCCAGTCATGCTAACTACAAGAATAAAGGTGTCTATGGGCATTTCGTGGCCTGCTTCTTGGAAGTCACCCGACAACATGGAATGAGACCAGAATGCAGAAAAGAGACACAATTAAGGGACAGAAAAAAAAAGGGAAGGAAAATATGTCTGAGCACAGGAAAAAGGCACAAGTCATAGAATCATAGAATCAGTCAGGGTTGGAAGGGACCACAAGGATCAGCCAGTTCCAACCCCCCTGGCCATGGGCAGGGACACCGTACCCTGGAGCAGGCTGCCCACAGCCTCATCCAGCCTGGCCTTAAACGAGAGGACACAGCCTCAGGCTGCGCCAGGGGAGATTTAGGCTTGAGGTGAGGAGAAAGTTCTTCACTGAGAGAGTCATTGGACACTGGAATGGGCTGCCCGGGGAGGTGGTGGAGTCGCCGTCCCTGGGGCAGTTCAAGGCAAGGTTGGACGTGGCACTTGGTGCCATGGTCTATCCTTGAGCTCTGTGGTAAAGGGTTGGACTTGATGATCTGTGAGGTCTTTTCCAACCCTGATGATACTGTGATACCTCCAGGGATGGAGCTTCAATCACCTCCCTGGGCAATCCATTCCAGGGTGTCACCACTCTCATGGGGAAGAACCTCCTCCTAACATCCAGTCTGAAAGTCACAACCTTTGGTTCATAAAACATGACAATGGTTTAGGACAAGGACTTATGAGTGAGACTGGTTCTGGATAGCAAGGTGAACAGAAAAGATTGCAGTTGATTTATGGAATCAGAGAAGGAGTGAGAAAGATGCTGGCACTAAGGTAAAGGTAGTACTTCTAAGGGTAAAAAGGTGCTAGAGTCAGAAAAAGAGGAATAATAAGTTTGTAGCTATGATTCCTGTACCTTGGTATTCCATTGTCACTGTGGAGTGTCTCTGAATCCTGCTGGCCTCGTGTGGGCACCCAATCATCCTCTGATTCAGATGAGGAGGGGCTATTTTAAATGAGAAGAACACATTAGTAATGCAGTTGTTAAGGCAAATGACAGGAATTACTGTGGTTCTATTGGAGTTAAGGAATAACATGGTGAAAAAAAACAACAAGGAGAATGAAACCCCTAAAAACATTCAACTCTTTCCTACAGTTCCCCAGGAGGGACTTTCTATATTAGAGTTTGTTTTTTAAAAAAATCATATTAAAAATGCACTTGCTACCAAAGTAAAAATATTAAGCACTCAAAATTCAAGAAATGTCAGAAGGCATAGGTCTTGTCAGATGTTTATGTGACAAACATCTATATATTGTTCTGTTACACAGAGCACTTGCTAAATGAATATTTTTGCTGGGTATTGTGAACAATTTCTCCTCTAAGACTAAAATGGAAAATGGAAGTGACTTCAGAGACCACTAGTTTTATGATGCCAAAAGCATCAAATATTCAGTAAGATTGTAGAGAAAGAACAAGAAAGGGTTTGGTTAGAAATCTCACTGATACAAAGGCCTCATTTCATTGAGGTGGGAACAAACAGGAGACCAAAAATATTGGAAATGCTCTCTGTTCAAAACCCCAGAATCTAACTCAAAGTGCTTACAAGTTGTAAAAGATATCAGTTTCTACACCAGCAAAGATGCAAAAAATGCCTCTATGGACAGACAGACTCTGTATAATTTTTTTTCTTTCTCATACAGCCAGGGATTACATTAAATGTGGCCTATGGTCAAATGATGTTTTGTGCTAGCAGGTAATGCCTGCTACCTAAGCCAGCATGCAGCATTCTAAAGCAGTCCAGGAAGACATTATGTGTTCATGGCTTAGACACTGACCTGAGGCTTGTTCAGTCAAACTGTGCAGAACAGCAGTATGGCCAGGAGGGAAGATTTCATACCTTGCAGTCTCCTGAGAGGAACTTGGAAGCAACATGTAGCATTTGTATTTGGAATGCATTCCCCCTCTGTTTGACCACTGTCCCATTGTTTGCTGTGGGGCTTGTTCAGGGCGTTAATTTAAGTAAATGTCAGTTGCCTGTATGCAAGAAAGAGGCAATTACTTCTGATCTATGTTTATTAATATTTTAAAGGCCATACAGGTGTCATTGCCTCTTGGAGTCTTGCCTACGGCAAGATGAGGCAGCCATTGCTCTCACCCTGATACACAAAAAGGACATTCTAAAGGCAGCAAATGAACCTTTACCTAAAGAAACTGAGCTTTCCGTGACTGACCACTCTAGTCAGAGTGGTCCCTGATAAGAGAGACCTGTCAAAGAGGGTCATGTCCTGTGTATCCAGAAATGTTCCAACGTCTGGGATTTGAAGCCACCTCAGCTGCTTAGTGGGCATGGAGGAGGTTTCTTCTCCCAGACAACAAGCAATAGAACAAGGTGGGACAGTCTCAAGTTGTGCTGGGGGAGGTATAGGCTGGATGTTAGGAGGAAGTTCTTCACAGAGAGAGTGATTGGCATTGGAATGGGCTGCCCAGGGAGGTGGTGGAGTTGCTGTCCCTGGAGGTGTACTAGAAAAGCCTGGATGAGGCACTTAGTGCCATGGTCTAGTTGATTGGCTAGGGCTTGATGCTAGGTTGGACTGGATGAGCTTTGAGGTCTCTTCCAACCCACTTGATTCTGTGATCTGGAGCCACCTCAGCTGCTCAGTGGGCATGTGGGTGGCATAAATACCTGATTTGAGTTGCCAGAGCTCTTAAATAGGTTGTGCTCCTAATAAAGGAAAAACACAGTCTATATACTCACCACTGACCACAATTCCAAAAAGGAGTGCTTGCAGGCCACTTATTGCAGCACATCTTAGTAGGCAATAACAGCTGCCATTGTCCCAGTTGAGGTCTGAGAGCAGGAGACTGAAGGGATTCCCCAGCACAGAGGGAGGAAGGCAAGCAGGAGGCCCTGCCCTGGAGGTCTGAACTGGCAGCACACAAGGGAAGCACATCAGCAGTGAAAGAACTCTGGCATTGTCTGCCACTTTGAAAACTTGCTCTAATTTACAAATGAAATCCATGCAATTAATGTAGAGACACTGAAGACTATTTCACAGAACGCTCTTGTTTTTATTATAGCTCTTTAAAAACCTTTACTGGATATACTAACCCCCAAGTTCACATGCATCACATCAGGATGTCTGGGAGAACTGCTGCAGTACCATAGTTAGATGTTCTTGTTCTTCACTTTGTTGGGTTTATTTATTTGATTCTTTTTGTTTCTTTTCTTTTGTTTTCAGGATTCAAACTATTTAAAAGCTATTAATCTAGATTTGCTGAAGAGGTCTGAGAAGCTTTAAAGGAGCCTGGTCTGAGTTTGGAGCTTGTAACAAAAAAAAAAACTCAAAAACCCCAAACTTAGGCAAGCTTCATGTGGTTTTGAATTTCACTGTGAACATTTCAACTAGATGTTGAAATAGCCTCAAAGTAACATCCCCAGTTTGAAAGTCTGTGAGAATTTCCCATTCAAAAGGATTGGGACTGTTTGGTGACATTTTAACAAAGAGTGGAATTCATCAACGTACGGATGAGCTGAACAAGGCTTTCACTTCAGCCTAATTCAGACCTCAAAATAAGGACTTAATACGGTATGTAAGCCTTATGCTGACCTTCTGCACAGAGATGAATGCAGATCCATACAAACATATACTGCCTGGCTACTGTTTCAACTCAGGCTATTTTAACGTGGCATGAGAAGCCTGAACAAAAGAAAAATATGTGTATATAAAATGAAAAGAGTGAGATTAATGCAATCCTAAGATTGGTAAATATATTCTTCACTGATCAGAAAATTTCAACAGCATTGCTGCTCATCTAATCATGCTTTATGATAGCTGCCATTGTTTTCCTATAGCCACGAGTCATGGAGCTCTGTCATTGTGCAAAGAATTCATCTTTCAATTCATAGAATCATAGAATCAACCAGGTTGGAAGAGACCTCCAAGATCATCCAGTCCAACCTAGCACCCAATTGATAGAAAAAGTGATAACAGTACAATAGTTTTTTGGGAAAAACAAACAAACAAACAAACAAACCCCAAACAAAACAAACAAAAAACAACCCAAAAACCCAGAAAAGAAATCCAGATGTATAAAACAGCTGTGATGGTTTGGGTGTTACCTGCCCCCCCCCACACTTAAGAAAATCAACCAGACTAGACTCAGCCAAGCTGGAAATTGAATGAAGCTTTGCATGTACAGCTTAGCACAATATACAAGCAGATATTTACAATCTATACAGCTAGAGACAGAAATAGACAAGTTAAAAAGCAATACAGAAACACAACAGCCCTCCCAGAAACCAGAGTCTCCAGGAGGAGTTCTGAACCACCCTTCCACCTTCTTCCCACCCTTCTACCTTATGTCAGACTTTGCCTTACATTCAAGGTGAGTTTGGAGGGTCAGCCGGGGGTTAGGAAGCAGAAGGATTAGTCACACAGATGTCAAGTTAGAGAGAAAAAAGCACAGTCCAAAAGCCAGAGAGAGAGATTCTGTTATCTATGTTTGTGTTCTTGTTCTTATCCATCTCAGCAAGCCTATGAGTGCAGCAGACATCACCATTGTTTCCTTCTCACAGCCTATCATCTAATTCTTCTCCCCAACATATCCCAGCTAGGCTCAAACTAGCAGGACAGCAAAGACAAAAATAATAACTTCTGTTTAATGATACGATTTTTAAACCAAGTTTATGGCCATGAATTTTTATTTCCAATGCTTGGTGCTGGCAACACTAGCAGAGGCAACATGCTGTGTTGCAGACTTCCGCATCAGAGGCCACTACGTGCAATATAGTTTGGTCAAATGAGTGACCACCAGAGACTGCTAACACGTTACTGCATTTAGAACAGTTGTCTGGTTGTGTCAGTGCCAGAGCTGCCACTCAATACCCATAGCTGCTTGTAGAAGTGACAACAGGTGGTTATATGCACAGGTAATGGGGCTGATCCGGGCTATAGGCCCCTTTCTTATGGCAACTCAATGCTGAAAGGGTGGGAAATGGTGTCAGAAGCACACGCTGCAGACTGAGCCACAGTAGGTGTTGTGGTGGGGTTTCTCACCAGTTTGCTGCTCTGGACAGCTAAGAGTGGTTTCACAGTATCACAGTATCATCAGGGTTGGAAGAGACCTCACAGATCATCAAGTCCAACCCTTTACCACAGAGCTCAAGGCCAGACCATGGCACCAAGTGCCACGTCCAACCTTGCCTTGAACAGCTCCAGGGACGGCGACTCCACCACCTCCCCGGGCAGCCCATTCCAGTGGCCAATGACTCTCTCAGTGAAGAACTTTCTCCTCACCTCAAGCCTAAATCTCCCCTGGCACAGCTTGAGGCTGTGTCCTCTTGTTCTGGTGCTGGCCACCTGAGAGAAGAGAGCAACCTCCTCCTGGCCACAACCACCCTTCCGGTAGTTGCAGACAGCAATAAGGTCACCCCTGAGCCTCCTCTTCTCCAGGCTAACCAATCCCAGCTCCCTCAGCCTCTCCTTGTAGGGCTTGTGCTACAAGGGCTTGTTTCTACAGGCTCGTGTTGCTATAGGTATGTTGTGAGTCTAAATCCGTATCTTCATATTCGGTTAAAACGTGATTTGACATCTATGTTTTGTTGTAGTGGGGACAGAATTGAAAGCAGAAGGAGGTTTGCCAGCACAAGCTGTCTCTGCTCTAGAACCAGCTGCCTGCTTCAGGACACCTTGTTACCCCCCTAGCAACGCTCTCCTCACGCCGCAGTGTTAGCATCATCCCCGCTTGTCCCAGTGAGCTGGGAGCACCTTGCACGTCCTCGGTAAGCACAAGTTTGTCTGGCCGGTTTGCTGTTCCCTTTCACTTCCAGTATGCAGGCACAGTTTTGTCACCTGGGCAGAGTTCAGGCCTCCCAAGAGCCTTTAGCTAGTGAAAATCGTTTTGGGTTGAGCGAATGATTTCAAACACATCAGTCGGGCAGGCTTTCCTGTCCTCTCGCTTGTCCATTACCCAGTAGGATAGGAGCCGGCTGATAGTCCACCGGCAGCTTCTTTAGCAGCTACCTCTGAGTTTTGTTTAGGCCTCTGTATTACTGAAGAGAGCCAGCAAACCAGGCCATTCCCACTCCTCTGGATGCTACCCCCCCTGCCATGGACTGGTGTCTTTTACCTCCTCCAGAGCACTTGCCCACAGCATCTTCCTTTTTACTACAAAAATTTAATCCCTCTCTTTCGCCTCCAAGACTGACAAACAACACTTCCAAGCCACCCTTCAGCTTCTCCGTGGGACCAGGAAGAGAAGTGAAGCTGCTAAGCCAGAGCCCCGGAGCACGATGCAGACAGCATGACTTCTAGCCCCTGAGAGGAGAGGGTAAAAGCGCTAATACACGCATCAGGTGTACAGCCAGGAGCGTAGATCTGTCTCTGGGGAAGCTGTCACTCCCCACAGCACAGGCACACCGACGTGCTTAGGGATGGCATGAAGGAAGCAAGGTGCCCGTGAGCACACGGAACGGCAGGTCGGCCACGCTAGAGAGACGAAAATAGACCCGTTTACAAGAGACAGCATAACCGGTATATTAGAGGGAGGGCCCAGTTTGTGCTGTGCGACCACTTTATGTCTTCCGTGCCAGCATAAAGAGGCTGTAAAGCCCGTCTAACAGCCCCCTGGGGAATCCCTCTGATGCAAGAGGAGTCCCCAGCAGCTGTGGGCCGGGGTAGCTGGCTCCCTGCCATCCCCCGCCGAGCCGGGGCTAGGGAAGTGCGGGCAGAGGGAGGTGTGGCTGCCGGGGCCCCTGAGCATTGCCGGCTACCGGGAATGCCGCTCCGCCGCTGCTAGCAGCCGGGCTCCGGCGGGCAGCCGTGGGGACTCCCTGGGAGCAGCGTGAGTACGAGGCTCGTCAGGGCGGCGCTGGCCGCTGCCCGGGCCGGGACAAGCCCGCTGGTGCGCGGGGCACTTCCACCCCGGCCATTTTCCTCAGGCGGGAGGCGGTGGCGGCCAATAAGCCCCGACATCGGCCGCCCGCGGAAGCGGCGCACAAGCCGCCCGGCGAGGGCAGCCGCGGAGGCCGCCTCTGGCCGAGTCGGGACGTCCCCTGGACCCGGACGGGGAGGTGCGGAGCAGCCGCGAGGGGCGGCCGCGGCATTCTTCGCCGCCGGCTCCCCGACCGCCTGCCCCGTGGGCGCTGGCAGCCGCTAGGCCCCAGCCCTGCCCCCCGCCGACCCGCGCTGCGGAGCGCCGCCGCGCCCGGGGGGAACACCGCCGCCACCACCGCTTCCGCGGAGGAAACCCTCTGCCCCCGTCCCGCCGCCCCGGAGAGCGACAGCGGAGCCGCGGCGCGGCTGCCCCGCCGCCCCCCCGCGAGAAGCGGCAGCCCAGGCGCGCAGAGCCGCGGAGCGCCCCCGCCCCCGAGCCGCTCCCCCTTTGAAAACTGATCTTTGGCTCTTCGCGTGAAAGTGATTTGAATTTGGCTCGGCGGCGCTCTGCGCAGGCGTCCAGCTGCTGGCATGCTGGCTCCTTGCAAAGCAGCTGTTTTGGGTTTGAAATTCCAACATGGCAGAGGCTGCAGTCAGTCTTCCCTTCAAAAACTTGGAATGATTTCAAATCATAGGCACCTTCACTTAACCCGAGTCCCCATTCATCAGCAAACACATCGGATCGATGCTACTCTAACCTATCGGGTTCTCGTACCAAACCTGCAGGTAAGAGGATTTCCTCCCCCCCACCCCCAGCCTGCCTACCATCGTTTTAAATTTTATTTAATCTTAAAGCTCTCCGAGACCGACGCGTATTTTTTTTTTAATCGCCTGCTCCTTCCCTAAATATTTTGCTTAATTCGTAGTCGTTTTCTAATACTAAACGCTCCGGTCTGCTTTCCTAATCATAGTCTGGAAAGTACAGATATACAATCGCGGTGCATGGTTTTTCCTCCTTGATCATTGCCAACAATAGTAGGCAGATTAAGAGTTCGCGATTGCAAGCTCCTTCCCCACCTCCTCCTCCTTCTAATTGGGTTTATTTTTTTAAGTTGTATTGTAGATAATAAACAGCAGGTAACGCGGGGTTGGACTTTGAGGCAACTAACTTCTGAGCAAATAAGTGCAAATAATATCGCAAAACAAAAGTTAGGTTTAAATTGCTGTGTCTTAGCTGGAGGGGGGACACGAATATGTCAGAGGAGCTGTTGCAGTAAAATGTAAGCACATCATCTTGGAGGGGGTACAGCGTGGTGGGCGTATTGTTGGCTCGGAAGGGAGAGAAAGATGTATAATTTAATGGTATATACAATCCACTGATCCTATTACTATCCTCCCTGGAGCTCTTGTTAGTTTCAATGGGAGTGAGTGAAATTGACATGGACTTGCATTCCTGGTCATGTGCTTTTTTTCCCCCCTTTCTTTCTCCTCCTGTGATCTGAGATCCCCTTTTTGTTGATGTTGCTTTCCCACTTAATTATATGCATGTAGGTTAAATGAATACCTGACGAAAGGGCCCACGTTTCAAGGCAGTGACATTTGATAGCTGAGAGGAAAAGTGGCTTTAATGAAAAGCAACCTTTGGAATTCCTGCTTGTGAAAAATCCAATTCAGCTTTTTGTGCTGCCAGCAAGAAATGATCAGTAGCACCAGTGTTTATGGTATGTCCGTTTTGGGATCTACTTCCTTTGCATCTAAATAGCAAAGACAAATTTAAATAGCCTGATAATGCACCGAGGACTCTGCATGCAAATATTTTGTTATATAAATACCTAATGTTTAGTAGCATATTTTCACTTGTGTGTGTATGTATATAAACATTTTTTTTTCTCTTGCTATTATTTGTTTATTTCTGCTTGGATTATAGCATTAGTTTTGTCCATTGCATTGATCTTAGTTGTAAAACCTAAAGTTGCATGTTACTAGCAGTGCACTATATACACCACTGAACTCCAATGGTATGTAAATTAGTAAAACTTGGTGACTGAAGAGGGATAAAATGTGTAGCAAGTAATATCTACACCTATATGTCTGCTGTCTTATACATACATGCCTAAAATGCATCCTTTTTTCTTTTGAAAACTAATTATTTTCAAGAATTTATTTAAACTCCA
Organism: Pogoniulus pusillus; assembly: GCF_015220805.1. NCBI lineage: Eukaryota > Metazoa > Chordata > Aves > Piciformes > Lybiidae > Pogoniulus > Pogoniulus pusillus. The sequence continues at coordinate 46,197,261 of NC_087265.1, forward strand.
GCAGCTTTCCCCTCTCTTACTTTCAGCGTAATCATTTGCTAGAGGTTTTAAGTGATGTGGAGAGGGGGGAATGTTTTGCATGTAAACAAACAAAATTACTGTTGCAGCCGAATATTTGACACTGTTTAATAAGTGGTATTTTATGCTCAGTTTACAAGTGTCTGGTTCCCACTGCTCTGTTCTCAATGTGTAACAGAATGAAATAATCAGGTGCTGAAACTGGCTTCATTTTAACGGTCACTCTCTAGCCCCCCATGCCGCCCCCTCCTCCAAAAAAGTCAGATAAAATGGAGCATGGGGAATTTCAATAGATCTCTGTGTGGTGCAGTAGACTCACCTCTAGGTATGCAATTAAGGCTAAAGAAGTAACAAAAGAAGTGACTATTAGTCTGTTTTGTGCAACCAAAAAGAGGATATGTTCACTTTTAATTGCATGTGAGAGGAACAAATAAGGATGGAGGGAGACCCTAGGAGAGGGAGAGTGTTTGTGTGCGCGTACGTTTGCGTGTGTGTGTGTGTGTTTGGGATAAGGGGGGAGGTCTGGCGTGTGTGGCTGATGATCTCTCATAATAACATATCTGAATGCAAGAAAGAAATTGAGAGAGCAGTTGCAGAGTGTACACTCCTATTTTGGTGCTGTAGGTGACTATATTGCTAAACATATCCAGGGTGCTATATGATAGGAATGCTCTGATTGCATTTTGCATTTAGAACTTGTTGACTTTGAAGCGATCAATAAGGCGACTGTTTATTTTAGATGCACGTAATTTGCCCTGAGAAATGTTTTAAGGAGGAGAGTGAACGAGTGAGAGCGGACCTTTCCCCCCCCACCCCACCCCCCCTTCTTTTTTTTCCTAGAGCTGTTGGAGCGAATGTGATTGCCAGATGGGAGATTTCCCTCTGTGATGTTAAAGCTGTAATATATATTCAGAGCAGATTGGACTGCTGCTTGTGATGAGGAGGATATTACATTTATAAATTTTAAATCGGGGATCGGACAGTATGCTGAGAGCTGAAATTGGATGGTGAGGATTGTTTGGGTGGTTAAATGTGATTCTCAGATAATAATAATAATTATGGTAACAGTTATAGATCTATATATGTATAATAAACACGATACTATTAGGCAGCTGTGTCTATTCCATGGTCCTTAAGTATATATTTCCAAATATGATTTCTCTGTGTCCTAAAATGTTAGAGCTTGAAGGTGGTTGGGAGTGAGCTTTAAAAGCCCACTGTTAGGAGAAATCAGATGTAATCAGGTTTCCTGTGTGATGAAAAGTTTCACTACAATTCTTGGTGTGGATGTACCTCTTTCTGAGTTTTTGTTTTGCTCGTGTATGTGGCCTGACAGTGCCACAATCCTGAAAGGCTGGAAAGTGGGAACTAGTCACACTCGAGCAGCTCTGCTGTTGCAAATTAAGAGTGTGTTGTGGTCAGGAAATGAAAGCTACAATGTCTCTTTTGAACAAGTCGTTTATCAAGAGAAACATCTATCAAGCAGTGACTTGTCACATTGATCCTCTAAAAGTTAGGTCCAAAGTGGAAGCTGCTTTGATGTTTTTGATCCTAAATTTATAAAATTGGAAAAGCTGGAGAGAGTAAGACCTATTTGCACTTAAAAATGACTCTTGCTCTGGGTGTGACAAAATCATCAAGTATCTGTGATACAAACCTGGGAAACCAAGGGATGGATTGGGTCTTCTGCCTACTTTTTATTTGCCACACAGGCGGCTGCTTTCATATTTTAAAGATGGTCTCTGTATGCCTGCGCAGTATTTCGTGGCGGATAGTTTTGCTTGGTTAGGAATACATCTGTTGCTTTCAAACCAAACCTTTTTCTGTTGTTGTTTGTGGTGATATTTATAGAGTTCAGCTTGAGAAGGCGACTTGCAGCTTTTTTTGCTCTCATCTCAGTTTCTGTATTTGTAAGCTCAGTTTCTACCTCTCCTCCCTGTGAAGCAAAGTTTATTTTACTGCCAAAGTAATGTTTTTTTGCGAGTAAGGTACATGTGAGGATATCTTTTCACACAGTTTAAAACATGTTAAGAGTGCTGCGAAGTGCATCTTCCCCTTCTGCTCATTTTTGTTTCCATATTTGAATTATGAACCACACTTTCAGTCTCAGCAGAAGCAGAGTATTTCACATTGGAACATAAAGTTGAGGTTTCAATTAAAAAAACCCAACAAACCAACACAAAAAAACCCAAACCCAAAAAACCAAACAACCAACCAACTCCCTCCAACCAAAATAAAGTCTAAACTGCTCTTTTCTCTCTACTTATTTTCAACCATTTGCATTTTTAAACAACTTTAGGAAAAGTTTTTCATTTTGCATGAAGTTTGGGTTTGAATTATCAAGGAATCCCTTTGATGGAAGTGGGTTTTTGTGTTTGTTTGTTGCTGGGTTTTTCTGTTCTCTCTTTTTTTGCTACTGTTTGAGCAAAAGTTTCCTTTAAAGCAAGGTGATTTGACTTCTTCAGTGTCATATATGAGACTTATATTGCTTCTGGATACTTGATAGAGGCCCATTTGCAAGTAGGCAGCAAGCAGCAGCGTGGTGAGAGTTTTGGTGAGTGTTATGCTTGCTAATTAATCACGTTTGAAATGAAGGAATCATAGCATGGTAATAAAGGCTCGTTGTTTGTTTGTAGCAGGATGTGACTCCTTCATGAATCTGGTGGGTTTGGAGGTTTTGACATGGTTTCTCCCCCTTCATAATAAGCTACCATCAGTGCTCAATCAAATTGCTTTTATTTATTGTGGGGGATATTTGCTTTCTTTTAAATGCAGCAGTAATTTAGAAGAAGGAAGGTTGTGTTGTTATTGATATCTTCATTATATGTTTTGTGGGGAAAAAAGGCAGTATTATATCATTAGTTGTTCTTTAAGGCTTTTTCTTGTTTAAGCAGGGCCAAAAATTCTTCTTCTTTCCCCCTTTGATATAAAAATCCAACTACTGTTTTTCTTGTAATAGATAAAATGACACTTTATGAACTTTTTGTGCCCTGCTTGCTTACACCTATGTAGTAATAGCTGGCAACTAAAAATATTTTCTGAGTAGTTTGTATATTGGCTCTTTCTTTACAAAATAAACTGTAAAACACTTGGATTTAGTAAAAAATCTGTTTCCCTCTTTTAGTTTTTAAGAGCCCTCTCATCAGCTGTGTCATCTGTAGGCTTTATTGTTCACCTTTCAATTAATAACTACTCTACACGATAGAGGTGTGATAATCTCTTTCAGACTGTAAAGCTTTAGTTTCAAAATTTAATTAATGTAAGTGATTTTATGTTGCATGAACAAGGTTTGAAATCTACTTTTGTTTAGATGTTCCCCTCCTTTTTGTTAAAAACAGAGGAAAATGATTCTGTAGGCTTCTTGCCAATGTGCTTAGTCAGTGAATGCATACAAGAAGCGTTGAATATAATGACTGATCTTCATGTAGTCTTAATCATCAATTAATAGGCTTATCTGCTTGTTAGGAGTGGGTTTAATGGTACAGAATCAGCATGAGATCTGTGTATATAAAACACTGGTATGTTGTTTATAGCAAATCAAGTTTCGATCTAGCGTTCCCAGATCTAATAATAGAAATATTTGGCTCTTTGCCCTCAATCAATATACCCCTTAAGAGAACAAACTTCACATAATACTTTCATAAAGTACCCAATGTATTGATACAGAGTTGATAAATTTAATTACTGAGATTTTACATTGATTCATTGATCTTATGATTGGAGGAAATTGTTCTGCAGATATTTCTGAAGTATTAAGGAATATTATATGTCAATAAAGCTTGATTAATAGATCAATCAGCACTTTTTTTTTCTCCTCATGTGTCATTTTATAGGAAAAGGCATAAAAATAACTGTAAAAAGAATTTGGGATGAACTAATTAGAAATTCTCACGTGTTATTAACAGAGCAGATGAGAAGCAAAGCACTTTGCAAGTGGAAAAAAAATCAACTTTGAAATAGGATTGTGCATATTGGGCCCAATCCTTAGCTGGCATGAAACAGTTTAGCTTTAAAGACCTGCAGTAATTCGTGGACCCCAGAATCTGGCACGCTGTGGCTTTTCCTTTTATTTTTTAAAGTACTGTTCTTTGGCTTATTGGTAGATGTTTTAAATCAGATTATGGATACAGAATATATGGAATTTTAGATAAGCATCTGATCCAAACTGAACAACATAGCTATAAAAGTAATTTGAAGAGCTGTAAATTCAGGGTTGCATATCCCCGATATTGTTGCAGAGTATTAAACTCTTGCTGTTAGAGATGCTATCCTCTAAGTGAAAACTTATCTTCCTTATGGGAAAGATCACTTCAGGGAACTCTAGACAGGAAAAGGCCTGGAGGTTTTTATGTTGCTAAAATAATAATAATAATACCAAAAAAATCCAACACGTAGAATTAGTTATAAGGATATTTTCCAGGTGAAAAACCTTACTGGAGTACTTGGCTCCATTTCTGTGAGGCATGTGATCTTTTCACCCTGTGTCAATGGTATTTTTATAGAGTGTGTGGGAAATGTGAGCATAAAGAAAATTCCTTAAGATTATTCTTTTTTTTTTTTCTTAATGAAAAAAATAGAATAAAAAAGAAATGTCTGGGAATCTCAAATGAACTTATACATCTCCCTTAGTTGAGCTGTTTTCCTTTACAGTGTGATAGCTAATACAGAAGAACAGAGAAAATCCACTTGCAGTACGTTGCCATAGGTTTGACAAATACAATCTTACCCTTCAAGGAGCAGAGAGTCCTAAACTGTAATGGAGGTCAAAGGAAATCTAAGGCTTTAATAATTGTACATGCCACCCTCCTGATCAGCATGTTAAAGAGAACGTGTGTAAATGTATTATGCTTCTTAGAAGACAGTTTGTATTTGCAGCAACCTACTGAATACAAGTGGACTTCACTACTATTGCTTCTAAATACCTGTTGATGTTGGTCTCGCTGTGTGACAAGTAAGGGTAAAATGGTAACAGAAATAGTTGGTCAGTCTTGGTTAACAAAGTCTTGAGAAACTGGGAGGGAGATCAGGCTTTGACAGATCAGTTTGAGAATGAGAAGAATACTAGGAAGTGTAATCTACGGAAAACACCACTGATTAAGAGCTTAGGGAGACGTCTCCAGTAGTGAAAATGCATAGTCTATGCTTCCCCTTTGCTGAGTTGTATTGCTGCGAGGCATCGACACACACAGTATGATAATAGCAATATTGTATGTCTATTCCTACAGTGCTAGTAACGTGCCTGTCAAACATGTCATAATACTGAACTATCTATTTAATCATATAAGCAACACTCCTTACTACAATGGCTATTGTATTTGTACAATAGGACAGAACAGGCATGCATTATTATATTTCAATAATGGAATAAAACTTTGTTCTTTTAAACTGTTTTTCTGCACATGGGGAAAAAAAAAAGTTTCATCTCTCTCAGCTCTAATTAAAAATAATGCAGCTACAGACAGACTGTTATGTCACTGGCTGGTTTTATTATATATCTATTTTATAATATGCTATTAAGCATGTAGTCTGATTTTCTATGAAACACTGAAACAGCTATTACTGGTCATGTTATTTAACTGTTGCTAAGAAACTATTTTCTCAGTTCTTTTAAAGTACAGAGCAGCTACTGTTGGTATGTTAGATAAATTTCAAATAACCTCAAAAGTCGTGGGGATAAAAATGCTGAGGTTATTTGTGAGAGCAAATTTTGGTGCTGTAGATCCATTTTTGGTTTGGGTTCCTTGAAATCACCTATTGCTTGGACTTTTTGTTATCTGCTTTTAACCCTTTTTCTGCTTTTGATGTACTCTTCGTTAAGGCACATAGTCCATTTTCTGTGCATGAAGAGGTACGCCATAATTTTTATTGTGTGATATTTTTGAATGTGTGCATGTGTCAAGCTGGTTATAGATTGGTGATGATAAATTGATTTCAGTAATCCATATCTTATTTGCATTAATACCCTAGAAGTAAGAGCGTACTGTGGTCAAACTTCATGATCTAAGGTAGCTGTCTCACATCTAATTAAGCAGGGTCTGAATGAATGATTCTCCGGTATGGGTTGTAATTAAACTTTTTGTTTCTCATCTTCAGTGTGACAAAATGCTTAAGGGACACATTGATGCATGTTTGCATGACTCCTGCTAATCTGAATGGAATTTGAGAATTAATATTGTGAGGAGATGGAAGAAGAGGCTGTATCTGGTGGATTGTGGGTGTCTGTGGCAGGGATGTATCTTTACGCTCTCATTCAAGGTGTTGTTTTTTGTCTGGTTGAGAAGAACTTCCTATTCCCATTTTAACACGTAGGAAATAACATCTCTGTTTTCCTCTGAGAGGTTTTTCCTCTTCTGCCCCCTCCATTCTAGCACACAAGCAAGTCATTAATAAAAAAGCATTTATACAGGGAGCTTGAATTATCACTTAATAAAACTACGAGAGCTGCGCTGCTGCAAAGATATTCCTAGACAGTACAACAGATGCTACCATGTGTACATTTCTTCCAGAGACATAGCGAGGGGAAAAGCCAACAATTACTTTGTATTACTGAGTGATAGCAGGGGGTGGATGGGAATTATAAAATTATCTGCAGAAATTATTAATCTCTGATAATAGTACCAGTATTGACATTTCAAATATTATGAACTGATAGAGCTGCAATACAAACTTCAATGATAGCTGTGCTTTCAGATTAAAAGTAGCTATTTATATACCTTATGGCTCAGTGTGGTCATGTTGAAAGTATGAACTTACTTATCACAGGGTCTGAGAAAGTGCATGTTAGCGTCCTTTGTCTTCTTTAGACCTATCTGATTACTTCAGCCTCCTGTGTTGATACAGAGAAAGAAACAGCTAGATTCTATGCTGGAAGAATAAGGTTTGCAAGCACTGACTGATATAAGGTATCCCATTGTGATACCTAAGCCAAATTTTAAAAAATCCAGCATCCTTTTCAAGTGAAACTTGAGAAACATAGAAAGGATCAGCAAAGATGTATCTGAACACACTTGAAGGTGCACCGTTTACTTTCAAAAGAGATCTTTCCCATCACTCATGGATAGCTCCACGATGAAGAGCAATATCAAAAGATCTCAGAAAAGTAACTATTCTTTTATGTCTTTGGGAACTCAGATGCTTACAAGATTGTTTCTGAGAAAGAAAAGAATTGATCCTATTTTGAGTCCCTTGTTGTTGGAATTTGTAGACCACATCACTATATACAGTGGTGTAGAAATATACTCTTGGTATGTGGATACAATTATTTTTCCTCTCACAGCTCTAAAAGAACAGTGCAGTGTTGCTGTATGCAAACTCATATGAACAATATGAATCCTTTCTTGCTATGTGGATACAATTATTTTTCCTCTCACAGCTCTAAAATAACAGTGCAATGTTGCTGTATGCAAACTCATGTGAACAATATGAATCCTTTCTTGCACTCTATACATGTGTTTCATTTCAAATACATATGGAGTTTGCTAGAGATTTTAAAGCTTAATTGATAGGTTGTCTGTGTGATTAAAATGGAGAAATGAGAATGAAAAGTAGAAATGCTTTCTATTTTTGAAATGAAATTAACCTAGGCTTAAAATCACCTATGATAATTCATGTGCTGGATATCTCCAGTCAGGAAATTGCTGGGTTTAAACCCGTAAACAAGCAAGATTCAGTTGTTTTTGTTATGGAAGGGGATTGTAAATATGTTCACTCTCCATCTGAATATACACTTAATTTACAAAATGAAGTGGTGTGTGTTGACTGGTGTGAGATCTGCAGCTTTACATTAACTACATATCTATGCTGATGCTGTGTTGAACGTATAATGGCGAGGCAGATGCTCCGTTTTAAAGCTAGTAATTTTTCAGGTCTTTATCAAATTCCTCATGCTTATTTCTTATCCCTTGCCTTGGATAAAAGTTGAAATAAATATATTTTGGAAACTGCTCATGCAGCAATTAAACTTCTTTTAATCGTTGATTTTTATTTTGCTCTCTGACTTTCATTCATGTAATTTCTTGTCTTGCGTAGGTGTTCTTCATGCTACAACATCAGTGTATTTTTTGACTTTCAGTTTAAAAACTTGAATGGTAACATTAATTCAGCTGATACCATGGTTGTCCTGTCAAGGAATTTAATCAATTATTCAGATTCATGTTAGTGTTGGTAGAGAGATGAAGCTGAAAGCCAGTAAATCCAATATAATGAGGGGTATGAAGCACTTCTTGCTATTTGGCCCCTAGCACTTGTGAATGTAACAGCCATACCAAAGGCACACCTTAGTATGCAGAGAACCTCTTTGTTGAGATGTATATTTAAGTAAGTTTGTGGAGCCTTTGTTTGGAAGTGTTTTGCTTTGGTTTTTTTTTTTATGAAGATAAAATATGTCTCATCTTGTATAGAGACTGTAAATAACCAGCAGTCTGTATAGAGACTGTAAATAACCAGCAATTAATGAATGACCTTCTTATTTTTAAATGATTAGAAAGAGTTGTAATGTGGTTTGTTGGTTTTTTTCCCCATGGCTGCACAGATTATCCACATGGTATAGAGTAACTGACAAACACAGTAGTATTCATTTAGAGTAACAAATTTTACCACTAATTAAGGAAAGGTATTCTGTTGATTCTAACAATTCTAAGTTAACAATTCTGTTAATTGTAACAATTCTAAGTAATCACAAGCACCTTCTCCCTGCCTTCACGTCAGCTGTGTAGAGGTAGTAGAAATGGTTGCTTTAATTCATGATAGAAAAAGTCACATTTGGCTGAAGTTAGTGTTCCTTTCTGTTTCAGAGATACTACAACAGCTGCAGGCTGAGATAACATCATGAGTAGTATTGCACCGCAACAAGTGCAATTCAGGTTTTTACTTTTGGGTGCTCAGTTATCAGAGGCACCAAGTCCCTGCAATTAGTATTGGCTTTGGTTATGTAGGTGTGTAACGAATCTCAGAAGCCAGGTGCTGGATATTAGGAGGGTTTGCCCCACAAAATGGTAGACATTAGCTTTATTTATACTTCTTAAACGCTGCAATCTCCCTCTTGAGGTATTAATGCCGTATGGTAGAGTAAATAGGGCTTTTGATTTTTCTTGGCAGTAGTAAGAACGTATTGTAAATTAATCAGGTCAAAATCGTGTCTGTTACATAAAGGTATAACAAATGACTCATTTGTGATTTTTGGATGGAGGACACTTTAAAACTCTGTTACTACGTAAATGTTCCAGGTAGCAAAATGCAAAGTAGATGATGCTGTTCCAATTGCAAAATCTCCCTTAGTTACCTTCTCCCTCCTCCTGATCCTCTTCTCCCTCCCCCCTGCCCCCAGCTTTTTTATACAATTATGGGCATTGTGCTCCTTAATGGTGTGTAGTTACTGTAAAGATAGATGTCCTCAAATAATGAGTTTCTAATAATAATCAGAAGGAGTTAGATTAAACCAGTTTTGCATAGAAATCTTGCAGTGTGAAAAAGTACACCTAAAATCCTGTGATATATTTACGGGAGCTAAAGCTATTTACAGAGGAGTAACCCAATTTTGTATCTGTGCATGTGTGTGGGGAGCGGGGAGCAGAGGCATATGTTTGTATGTGCCTACATTTTTGTTCACCAGCTTTAAAGACTTCAGAAGAAGATGGTTGTTGTTTTTTTTTAATACAGATTTCTGTTTTGCCTTCTGATAACAGAATATGTTTTTAAGTCACAACAGACTAATTAGCTTCTGTGTTTACACTGGAAAGATTGCATTCCTTGTAGCCGTGCTCTTCTTTCTCTCTGTTTCTTCCTCCTACCCCCTGTATTTCTCTTTTTTTTTTTATTTCTTATGAAGTTTATTGTACTGCATTTCTTGCTTGCTTCTTTTTTTTTTTCCCCAAAAAAGTTCTAAAGGGGAATAAATGAAAGTGCTAAGTACAGTAACAGATAATTGTTACTTTAAAGAGTTGTCACTATCTTGGCTAGGAAAAATATTTTTCCTGACAGGTGCTGGATCATCAAGGCCTTACAATAAACAGAGCAAAATAGTTTAACTTATGGTTTAGAAATACATATGCCATTTAAATGGAAACAAACCCCCAAATCTCCCACGTATCTTTTGGGGTTTGGCGAACAAAAGCTTTCTTGTACTCTCCAAATTCCCCTGGGCCTCAATTTGCAATACCATTATTTAAGCCTGGCTGATATAAACCCATTGCAGAGAAATAGAAGCTCTACTTCCTGGCTTTTCAAAGACATTTCGTGCTCCCTTCTTTTTGCCTGCCCATAGGCCCTCTGCCCTGTTCCCAGCCTCTCAGGCTTACCCTGCCGCAGTGGAGTTCTTTTGTATTCGAAATGTACAAAACATAGAAATACTATACTTCCAAAACCCAGACAAGTGTTATTTTGTGTGGTTTTACTGACATCTCTACCAACACACGTATAATTCTATCTTCGGACTAGGATCAAGGCTATAATCACTTTAATATCTGTTGTGTCCTCTACCAGGTGACCTGCAGTCTTTCATTGTAAAGATAAGAGACTCTGATATAACAGGTTTGATCTTATAGAAAATGCTAACCATAAACTGAGGAGAAACTTATGCCCACTTAATATGCTTCTGGGGTGCCAGGCTTTCTGGGTATCTGGGGGCACAGTACTGTCATTGTCAGATGCTCAGCTGGAAGCTGTTCTTGAGCAAAACTGAGTTTGAGTGCAATCCCTAGCTGCCAACAGTAAACATGGGAATCACTCTAGCTTGATGCAGCATTGAGTACTACATCTGTATTTATTTTACTGCTGATAAAATGGCAGTCTATTTTGTTATTAGGAAGCTTGTCTTTTTCAAAGAGCAACTAAGGTGCAGATCTGAGCTTTTCAGTTAGTACCTGTTAGTGAGGAAAAGCTAAGAAATAGATGAGCTGAGTGTAGGCGGAAGAATGGTGAGTAATACATGCCTTGGCATGGCATCTGCCAGAAGCATTTTGTGGGGGCTTTTTTTGTATGTGTGTGTGTGTGGCTTGGGGTTTTTTTTTGTTTGTTTGTTTTTTTCTTTCTTCCCCCTGCTCTAGTTTTGAAAGGTATAAGGCATTCTGATAGGCACAGGGGGAAAAAAAAACAAAAGGAGGATAATACTTCCAAGCAAATCATTATAGCGTATCTCAATGGCTGCTCTCCACACTTAGATTTAATTAGGAGACAACTGCACTGGAAAACTGATCATTTTAGCCATAGTTAACGACTGGTTCTCTCTTACCACCAATCAGAACTGATTATATACTGTATTGTATAATGTAATTTCTACAAGAAAATTAAGTATGAATAGGCATGATAGTATTATGTAGTTGCAATAATGAGATTTTCATTAATGATGTTAATTTATCATTTAACTATCCTCTACCAGGCGAAAATAACTATTTTCCTTGTGATGTTTCCTTTTACTGCATATACCAAGCAGTACCAAACAGAGGCTGTGACTGGATAGCTATTAATATGTTCATTATATGGTAAAAAGGCCCTGAAATCTTGTATATCCATGTTTCTTAGAGAATAACTACTTTCAGAAGGGATTTCTTTTATATCATCATATAATTTACTGGTCTATGATTTCTGAAGTGTCATGGGTAATTCAGTGCCGGATTTCAGGCTAGCAAGTTTATTTCCTACTTAGCTGTAATAAGTCTTGCTGTCAGTAGGAAAATAAATAAGGATAACAATCATGCATGGTTTAAGGAAAAAAACCCACATATATTAATTTGCATTTGTGCTTTGCATTTGTGCACCAAATTCCACTTGGTCAGAGGCTTGTTGGGCTGAGCTATTAAGTGTTTTGTGGGCTGTATTTCAGCTAGTGTATGGCTGATTAGGTATATTAGAGCTGCCGATGCAAAATTTGACCCTAGTTTTACCCCGAGATGCTTTTGCCCTTAAAAAGATCTGCACTTTGAGTTCGCAGGTGGGTGATAAGAACATTTATTGTTGTCATTTGTAGGGTGTAGTTCCACGTTGCAGAAGGGTAACCGGAATCTTGGCTGACACTGAATAGATATGGTTGGGTTTTTTCCCCCCTATTTTGATTCCAGAGCCTAGCTGTGGGAATTAATACATCATCTTAAAATTTCAAATCTGCATTTTATGCACTGTGCCAGAGCACCTATGAGCTCATTAAGCAAAGACTTTTTCAATTATATCTTCTGTTTATGCATGTATTTACACTTGACAGGAATCCTTTAGAGGTTTGGTTTGCTGTGTTAGTACTTGCAGTGTCTTGGAGTGCATAATATATTCTTAAAGAATTAAAAAGAGTAAGCATTGCTTAGAGATCCCATTCTGGTAGCTTCCTCTATGTTAGCAGCTGCTGCAAAGTTCCTTGGCCAGACATCCAGCCTCTAGAGGGCATGCCAATAACCTCCTCTGCCAGACCCTCGCAGTCATCTACACAAAGTTCTAACGCTGGCATCTACAGAGACAATCCCATTTGTGTGGCATAATAAAATCTCTGTCTGTATTCCTTGTTGTATTAACCCTTTACACTTGTTGTTCCTGAAGTTTTGCTACATTAAGTGATTTGTTTTCCTTTAGAAAAAAAAAAATAAATAACCACTTATTTATTTATTTAATCTGAGGGAAGATGTTTGTGTTTGTTAGGCTGTTTACCATTTTCCCTTTGCTCTGGCTGTACACTGCTCTTTGCGGCAGTAAAGATTACAAAAGCCAGTGTAGAGTATTTGAGACTTGTAAAATTGGGTACTAAAATTTATTATGTACTAAAATGCAGATAATAAATAATTCAGGTGGGATTAAACCCAGTTAAGCACACTCCAGTCACCTAGGTTCAATTGCTCAAGCCTTTCCTCTTCCAAAATGCCATATGACAGGTTTTTGTTCTCTTATGGACTATCGTTACTAAAGTTGGTATTTATGTGAAGTCATCCTTGTTTTCCAGTTCAGATGTTTTGACTGTGGTTCTCTAACCCAATATGTCACCATTAGAAATCAGAAGATCTCCAACAATTCTAATGAATCTAATAGTTTGCTTCAAATTTATCTTCAGTCCACTGATGTAGAACAAAAGAGCAAGTATTCTCAGATTCATAGGGTAAATCCTAATCCATAGTTTACTTTTGGACTAAGAACCTGAGTATATTTAAATAAATATATATTATCATAGAATTCTATGAATATCATAATATATATTATATTAAAAATATTTCAGTCATAGAATTCTATGATTCTATGATAATTATTTATATTTAAATATATATATTGTCATAGAATTCTATGATTCTATGATAATACATATATTATAGAATTCTATGATTCTGTGATAATATATATATTATCTTTATATATATAACAGAATTCTATGATAATATATAATATTTATATATATATATATTATAGAATTCTATGATAATATATATTTGAATATATATTGTAATAAGAACTGTACAAGCTATTCACATTCTGGCGTATGTTCAACTCTGGCTAACACTACTTGGCAATCAAATTAATGCACTTAAGTTCAATATGATTATATGAGTATATATTATATTTATATATATTTTTTATCATAGAATTCTATGATAATATATGATATTTAACTATATATATTGTAAAATTCTATGATTCTATGAGTATATATATTTAACTATATATATTATAGAATCCTATGCTTCTATGAGTATATATTATATTTATATTTTTATCATAGAATGTTATGATTCTATGAAAATATATATAATATTTAAAATATATGTTATAGAATTCTATGATTCTATGATTAATATATATAGTTAAATATTATATATTTAGAATCGTATGATTCTATGAGTATATATATTTAAATATATATTATAGAATCCTATGATTCTATGAGTATATATTATATTTATATGTATCATAGAATTCTATGAAAAAATATATAGTATTTAAAATATATATTATAGAATTCTATGATAATATATATTTAAATATATTTTAGAATCCTATGATTCTATATTATATTTTTATATATATTATCATAGAATCCTATGATTCTATGATAATATATATTTTATTTACATATATAATCATCATAGAATTCTGTGATTCTATGGTAATATATATTTAAATATATACTATAGAATCCTATGATTCTATATAATATGTTTACATATATATTTTTATCATAGAATTCTGTGATTCTAGAATAATGTATATAATATTTGAAATACATATTACAGAATTCTATGATAATATAGATGATATTTAAATATATGCTATTACAGGATTCTGTGATGCTATGATAAAATATAAATTTCATATTTAAATATATATATTTTATAGTAGAATTCTATTATTCTATGATAACATATATATTTTATATTCATATGTATTTAAACATTCTCAATTTCTTAGCCCCAAAATAAACTATGGATTAGGATATATACAAATATACTTAAATATTAATTTCAGTATATTTTGTCCCTCAGAGTGATGTTAACCAAACATACAACTTTTCCCAATAGGTGTACTGGTTTTACTTGGAAACTTTCTACTTGAGCATTCTGAAATAGAATTGAACATATAACTTGAGCATTTTGAAATAGAATTGAGCATATAACTTGAGCATTTTGAAATAGAATTTTGCCAATTAGAACTGAAATGTAGTTGAAACACGTAGAATTGAAACATGTAGGTTTTAAAAGCAGGAAAAGTATCTCCTGCCTATGACTTTGTTCAATCCTTATTGTAGTTGAACCAATATGCCTATTACTGTAGGCAAACTTTGCTTTTTAATTGCATAAACACACAATTACTGTTGAGCCATGAAGTTTAACTACATTGCTGAGGTTCTATATTCTGTACAATGTAGGAAAAAACAGAAGAAATCAGTAAAAGTTAAAGAGATTGGCTTTGGTTACTTTGGAGGTTCCTGGTCTAGAATAATAAGATCTATGCTCAATTCCCATTTAGCTTTGCAATCTTTTCCTTAAAAGTAATTAAAAACCTGCTTGGTATGTGAAGTGTATGGTAGCTACTTCACACATGATACTCAACCAGATCTAGTTGAGGGAGTTGGAGAGTAACCTATGAACAGTTTGGAAGATTTATTTTGTGTGTTTCTAGATTGCTGCTACCCCACATGCAAAGTTTTCTGTTGTCTCGTAATGTCAGTGCTTATGGAGATTCAGGGTGGCTGCTACCCCACATGCAAAGTTTTCTGTTGTCTCATAATGTCAGTGTTTATGGAGATTCAGGGTGGCTGCTACCCCACATGCAAAGTTTTCTGTTGTCTCATAATGTCAATGTTTATGGAGATTCAAGGTTGCTGCTACCCCACATGCAAAGTTTTCTGTTGTCTCAAAACGTCAATGTTTATGGAGATTCAAGGTTGCTGCTACCCCACATGCAAAGTTTTCTGTTGTCTCATAATGTCAATGTTTATGGAGATTCAAGGTTGCTGCTACCCCACATGCAAAGTTTTCTGTTGTCTCATAATGTCAGTGTTTATGGAGATTCAGGGTGGCTGCTACCCCACATGCAAAGTTTTCTGTTGTCTCATAATGTCAATGTTTATGGAGATTCAAGGTTGCTGCTACCCCACATGCAAAGTTTTCTGTTGTCTCAAAATGTCAGTGTTTATGGAGATTCAAGGGGAAACGTTTCCAAGACAGAGCACAACCTGGGAAAGTGCTAGGCTGTACTTTTTATGTCTTGATTACCTGTGGCCAATGGATGCTTAACTTACTGGAGAAATAGTGGTGAAATTGTTTTGCAAGTCATAGAGTCAACTTTTTCTCAGGGACTGAGACAGTCATTAGTAGGTCTTTTTGGTCTTGGTGTACACAAGAGGTTGCAGACTTGTTCCTTTGTTCAGTGTCGTGTGTTGGAGCTGTGCAGTGAACAGCTCAACGTACAGAAACCTCAATCAAAATGGGTGTGTAATACCTGGAGGGCTTCAGGGTTAACCCTTTTGCAAACTTAATCTCTGCAGAGTTAAGAGTACTCAGAATAAGCTTTAGCTGCCATGGAAAAGAGTTAGAAATGAGGTATCTGGTCAATCTTAACCAAGTTTTTTTGATGACAAAGTTGTTTGCAGTCAGAGATGGTCTCCACTGCTCTGCTTGGGAGAAAGTAATCTTTTATTCCTAACTGTCACTAAAGGATTGATATCATCCATGCATGTCCCTTATCATAGTCCTCCAAAGCACAATAGCCTGGGCCTTTCTCTTCTACCCTGTCAAGGAGGTGGCCTTGACAGCTTGTTCTGAAAGCCAGAAAAACTGGGGTATGCTGAAGTGAGTGGAGGGAAGCAAGTCCTAGACTCAGACACATCTCTGTGAAGGACACAATGCCAGTGGACCCTCCTGGGTGCTGGTGGGGTGCCCACAGCAGAGCCTCTATCCACATGACCTGTGGCATTGTGGTGGAGGCAGAGCTACCTAACTTGAATAAACCAAAATAGCAGGGACAAGTGAATATGCTGTGAAAACATTGATACAGTTCTGGGATGTAATTTGATTTTTTTTTTTTTTTTTTTTTTTTTTTTTTTTTTAGCATTTGTATGGGGAAAATAATTTCAAAGCCATTTTAGCTGGGGAGTATTGAAGCACTGAGCAAGCTGAATCAAAGCTGAATGGTTGTTCCCTGGTTTTTTTGATGGTGGAGAGTAGGTATTGTGTCTTTGGCCTGAACTTGTGAAAATGTGAATTATGTCCCCGTGGTGGAACATTTTACCTCTTAAATACTGGAGAGGGGAGGAAAATAGCAAAGGATTTTTAAGTTTTCCCTTCTAAATAAATGAAGGCAAGAGTAAAGCCTTCTAAATAAATGAAAGCAAGAGTAAAGCAAGAGTGAATTCAGGCTCTAAATTTATACCATTTTTAATAGGAACAATAAGTTATAAATCATCTAAACAATTACCTGAACACAGGAGGAGTAGAGCCCAGCCTGGGCTTTAGGCCCAGATGTTTCTGGACTACCATAATGGCTCAGCTCAGATATTTACAGCTTAATTTTTGTTCATGTGCACTTGTCCATAAATGGTTCCTTTTCCATTTCCAGTTCAACAACTGAACCACTTAGAGTGGAGAGTGATTTAAACTTGAATGTTGGTAAAATATGAATAGAGACAATTTACCTTTGGGAAATTTAAGGTCCATTTTCAATATTTAAAACGTAAGGTAACTCTTGAACAGAGGCTGATTGATCAGTAAGTTCCCTCTTTTAACTGTTTATTTTTTGAGCCTATATAAGAGGAGCCATATAAAATCTGATTTATATGTATTTTTTTTTTAACCTCTCTTAGCTTTACTGGAGTTCAGATCAGAGATTTTGTTTTAGTTTTTCTCCTTTTAATGCTGTGACATCTAGCACTACTTGCACTGCAAGCCAGTGTGTCTAATCTTGCTCTTCCCATTGCTGTCCTCCTCACTGCTCCTCCCAGCCAACTCCATTGCTTGAAACTAAAGAAATTGAAAATAATAATTGGTAACCCTCTGCTGTGTTGAAATTCCACGTACAGCAGTTAACTCCACTTCTACAAAACAACTTCAGTCTAGTGAATTACAAGGCAGTTCTTGGTGGCTGCAGATAGCAACAAGCAGTTCCAAGTTCCTCTAGACAAAGCAGTTCACGTAGGGAACGTTGGGCAGAGTCATTTAGCGGCGTTGGTGTGGCCAAGGGGCTAATTTCACCATCAAACAGGTTGGTGTAAAAGGTTTGAAACTAGACTCTAACCACATCCAAACTGAAAAGGGGCCAGTCCATAAAACTGTGCAGATCATCCATCTTGCAAACCTGCACCCTTTAGTTTGGTTTTCTGTTCCTGCAACTAACAGTGTAACGCGATGCACGCTGTGTTCAGCTTTCCGTCACTTTCACGTGACTTCTGGAGTACCCAGTGAAAATGGCAACCAAAAATAAGATTACATAGGTGGTCAAAATACACTGAAGAACAATCATTGTTCACAGAGTTTCTACTGAAGCAACTCTTTTACTGAAGCAGAACTGTAGCACAAAGTGTTTTGAATAGCGATGGACCACCAAACAGCAAAGAGTCAAACAGTGACAGACTAGGATGTCATATTAAAATAAACACCATTATCATCTATGCTTTTAACTCAATTCCAATTTTTTTGAGCTTAGGTTTTGATGGTGCATAAAGAAAGTTGCTTAAAATGGCCAGTATATTGAGTTCAAAGGACCCATACAGTTCATAAATTCTCCTATGTCTACTGGATTTTTCATCAGGGAGACTTCCAATAAAAATGATCTATTTTAGAAATAATATTGTTTAGTAGGTTGAAATGTAGTGTAATAAAATTAGACCTTCAGTCTTCTAAAGTTACTACTTAGATGGCACCCTTGGGATGGTAAAATGGCTATATAAGCAGATGAATCAGACAGTTTCACTGATGGATACATTTGTCAGTCTCTGTTACAGATATAATATATTCTTATATCTGTAATCCTGACACTGTTACATCCAAATGAAATCAACATGAGGTTGTCATCTTTAAGCAAATATGTTAAGTGTTGTCTTTTGTGCTTTGGATTTGAAAGAAAGGGGCCCAAGGGAGCCAGCATCATGCAAATGGAACAAATCCCATTTCTTCTGAGCTGTGCTGTTTCCCCCTTCATGGCAGCTGGCTGTGTTATCTTTGTGTGTTTCTCTGAGTGCTGACAATTCTTTCAGTGATCTAAGTTAGGGCACATTAGAAAGTGGAAGCAGCTGTCTGTCGTTATACTGAGAGACGTGTTTGCTCTACTGCAAAGATGAAGGACCATGAATCCTTGACACACTCTCTCCCCCCTCCCCCTTTACTTTCCAACATGATCAACATTCAGACGCACAGATTGTCTGCTTGGACAGTTTTTTGTTCTGACTGACAGCATCTGGCATAGACAAATTTAAAAATACATAGCATGCCATGCTTAGAATTGGAACATCCCTTCTTTATTAATCTTCTCATTTAAACCATTCATTTACATTTCAAGAAAGGTTACAGCTTGATATGGTTGAAACATTTATTTTAAATGAATAACCTCGTAATGAAATACCTTGAATGAGCACCAAACAGTCAGTGTTCATTAAAAATTACACCTGATTACTATGGCCTTGAAAATGTTGTGGAGACATATAAGATTTCTCCCATTGTCTCAATCCATAGAGGGTGGGGGGGGGGGGGGGGGGGGAAGGTTTAGCATGTGTGAGTGTGTGTAAATTTAAATGATTTTTTTTTACCACAAGGCTAAGTGAGAATGGGGTTTTCACTTGCAAGCCCCTGTCATTTGCTAGAGTACCACATTATAAAGCAGCAGCCTTTAAAATGCTATTTGTCTAATTAAATCTGGGTTTGCTGGAACAATACATTTGGGTGGAAATGTCTACATGGCGTTTTGTTTTGTTTCATTCTGCTAAGGCATTTTTATTTGAGAGCCAAGATGCTCTATCATTTTGAGGGAATCCAAAATCATATATATATATATATATATATATGTTGGGTTGTTTATTTTTTTTCTGAGAGGTATTCACATGTTTGTGTACAATACTTTACTAGTAAAATAAGACTGAAATGGTGGACCACCCACCAAAATGTTTATGCACACGCACATATGCACACATACATTCTGTGCACTCTCATCTTCGTGGTTCAGGTTAGCAATGCAGACATGCTTGTCTAGCATTTATGTAAAAATAATATGAAAATTGGCTCTACCAGTCAGAATATGGACATTGACTCCAGGAAGGGAGGAAGAAAAACCTCTTCTTCTACTAGGCATTTATATCACTGTGGATTGCAGCTTAAACTACTCGCAGCACAGAGGGGGAAAAAAAAAAGAAAATCCCCCAGAAAGGGGAGGGAGAAGGGGGGGGGGGGAACCCCCAGTATTGTAATAAAATAGAGGACTGTTCAAGTGCTTGGCAGTAAATATGTAAAACAAGTATCCTGGCTTATTTGGAGAGGAAAGAGATGCTGTAGCAGACAGGCTCAATTAACGATTGTAAGCAGGAGAGGACTTGTGTTCCTTCGGTAAATGTAGGAGAGGTCATTTGCTTTAGGATACATTCTGACAAATTTCAGCTATAGACATAAAGCCTGGAATAAATATGACAAAAGATTTTCAAATGCATATCAAGCATTTGATATTTGCAGTGAACATTTACATTTTTTTTCTTTAACAGTGAATAGATTTTTTTTGGGGGGGTTAATATTTTCTGAATAACATATTTTTAATTGACTTAAAACAGGCATTTGGGACTAACAGGAATTTTAATACAGGCTTGAAATACCATTTATGCTTGCTTAAAAATTCTCTTAGTGATGATTCATCTGTATTTTTCTGGAGGAAGCACTAAGATAAGTTTTCAGCACAGGTTTTGCTATGCTAGTTGTGTATAATCATAAAAGGGAAATAATTTTTTATTATAAATGAATTAACATCCCCCCCCCCCCCACATGTTCCATTTATGTAATAAACTTCTATTTTGATATTTATTTTTTTTTTAATGACTAGTTATAAAGGCTTGTACAGATATGCATCTGTAAGCAAACTGGGAATAGGTTAGAGAACACAATTCCCTAGGGTAAAAAGCAAGGTTTAGCAGTAATGCTTTTAATCTGGACTTGTAGAGGATTCGGGAGCATCCATAGATCTGCTTCAGTAATTACCATACCCCAAGTGGCACTAGAAGAGACATTTGCCTAAAAACTTGATGTCTTCATTACACTGTTTACATTTTAATTAGAAACATGAAAATTAGTGATTCATATGGACAACTGTAGTTTAAGGGGGTTTGCTCACCATTCAATAAATCATAGGGGGGGGGGGGAAACAGGAAGGGGGGAGGAATATAAAGAAAGACAACCTCACAACTTGTATCTGCAAGCAACACTTCTTAAACCTTATAGTTGTCATAAATAGTTGGCTAGGAATCATTCATGGAAATGGTGTGTTGGTATTAGAAGCTGTTTAAAATGTGGTTTTTATTTTAGCAGAGATAAGATTTCCATGTACATTAAGGAATGTGGCTTTAAAGATAAAACTACTTGCATGCAGCGCTGCATATATGTGAATAATGTGTGTATAGGATATACATATATAGCCTCTGTGTCTACCTAGATAGAAAATTGTAGCTGTGTTAAGGAGAAGAATTGGTGTAGGAGTATTTTGGCCATGCTGAGCATTACATGTAGCTGCAGAGAAGCCAGTTTAGCCTGTTTCAGTACGTCCCCGTAAATACATGTTAACATTTGTACAGCTACACACAGAGATGTACACATACAAACACATATGTGCATGCACATAGAAACAAGTAAGGATATAGTGATAATTTACCCCCCAGTTTTGCATGTACCTGTCAGCACCAGTGGCCTAAAAGCACTCCGTGCAGGAGTGATGGGGAGAAGCAGCGGTGCTTGTCAGTGTCCCTGCCTGAGTCAGCATCATGTCCAGCGCCTGCATGGACGACAGCCACTCATCCAGCCCTGCCTTCCCCGGGGGCCCTCGGCCTCATCCGCACCGAGGAGAATGACCCCTCTGTCTGGCATGCTCAAGATCCCGAGTCGCACCGCATCGGTGTGTGAGTTCAAATCCCTACTCCTAAAGGCAGAGCTGGGATTCCAGCTAATGACTCAGAGATACAGAGGGTCAATGCACTGGTGATCTGGAGTACTGAGCCATCGCGCCAGTTTAGTTGTACTTTTTCCCCCCCCCTCCCTTCATAACTCGCTGTCTTACCCTCCACATTTCCACCCCCATTCCCTTATGATGAAAGTGATGATATGCAAAATCGCTTTTCTTCTTCTAAGGGCGTTTTATGGGCTGTATTCCTTTAAATTTCAGCTTGATCTGCTCAATTTAAATATATATATATATATAAAAATATTTCTTTTTTCCCTTGGGGAGAGGCATGGGGGAATTGTTTTCTACACTGTTAGCTTCACATTAGGCTGGTTGCGTAGAGGGTGTTATGAGCCTTATGCAAATAATATGTGGACAACCAAATTCTTTGAATGGGAGAGTGAGCCTCGGTATCAATATATAACAAAAAGATGTCGGTCTAATATTAACATCTTTGTCTTGAACCAAAAATAAAGACATTTCAGCCTCCCTGGATTTTTCTGTTAGTTCTCATTTTATTTTCTTTTTTCTGGAATCCTTAAGGCTCTCTTTTTGCATCCCCTTCTTTTTTGCATCCCCTTCTTTTTTTTGCATCCCCTTCTTTTTTTTGCATTCCCTTCTTTTTTTTGCATTCCCTTCTTTTTTTTGCATTCCCTTCTTTTTTTGCATCCCCTTCTTTTTTTGCATCCCCTTCTTTTTTTGCATCCCCTTCTTTTTTTGCATCCCCTTCTTTTTTTGCATTCCCTTCTTTTTTGCATTCCCTTCTTTTTTGCATTCCCTTCTTTTTTGCATTCCCTTCTTTTTTGCATTCCCTTCTTTTTTGCATTCCCTTCTTTTTTGCATTCCCTTCTTTTTTGCATTCCCTTCTTTTTTGCATTCCCTTCTTTTTTGCATTCCCTTCTTTTTTGCATTCCCTTCTTTTTTGCATTCCCTTCTTTTTTGCATTCCCTTCTTTTTTGCATTCCCTTCTTTTTTGCATTCCCTTCTTTTTTGCATTCCCTTCTTTTTTTGCACTCCCTTCTTTTTTGCATTCCCTTCTTTTTTGCATTCCCTTCTTTTTTGCATTCCCTTCTTTTTTGCATTCCCTTCTTTTTTGCATTCCCTTCTTTTTTGCATTCCCTTCTTTTTTGCATTCCCTTCTTTTTTGCATTCCCTTCTTTTTTTGCATTCCCTTCTTTTTTTGCATTCCCTTCTTTTTTTGCATTCCCTTCTTTTTTTGCATTCCCTTCTTTTTTTGCATTCCCTTCTTTTTTTGCATTCCCTTCTTTTTTGCATTCCCTTCTTTTTTGCATTCCCTTCTTTTTTGCATTCCCTTCTTTTTTGCATTCCCTTCTTTTTTTGCATTCCCTTCTTTTTTTTGCATTCCCTTCTTTTTTTGCATTCCCTTCATTTTTTGCACTCCCTTCTTTTTTGCACTCCCTTCTTTTTTGCACTCCCTCTTTTTTGCACTCCCTCTTTTTTTGCACTCCCTCTTTTTTTGCACTCCCTCTTTTTTTGCACTCCCTTCTTTTTTTGCACTCCCTTCTTTTTTTGCACTCCCTTCTTTTTTTGCACTCCCTTCTTTTTTTGCACTCCCTTCTTTTTTTTGCACTCCCTTCTTTTTTTGCACTCCCTTCTTTTTTTGCACTCCCTCTTTTTTTGCACTCCCTTCTTTTTTTGCACTCCCTTCTTTTTTTGCACTCCCTTCTTTTTTTGCACTCCCTTCTTTTTTTGCACTCCCTTCTTTTTTTGCACTCCCTTCTTTTTTTGCACTCCCTTCTTTTTTTGCACTCCCTTCTTTTTTTGCACTCCCTTCTTTTTTTGCACTCCCTTCTTTTTTTGCACTCCCTTCTTTTTTTGCACTCCCTTCTTTTTTTGCACTCCCTTCTTTTTTTGCACTCCCTTCTTTTTTTGCACTCCCTTCTTTTTTTGCACTCCCTTCTTTTTTTGCACTCCCTTCTTTTTTTGCACTCCCTTCTTTTTTTGCACTCCCTTCTTTTTTTGCACTCCCTTCTTTTTTTGCACTCCCTTCTTTTTTTGCACTCCCTTCTTTTTTTGCACTCCCTTCTTCTTTTTTACATATATATTCTGAATTTATGTGTATTTTTATAATTCCTCCTGTGTAGCTCATATATATATAATTTTTTTTTGACAGTACATGATATACATTAGAATATGTTACTTGACTTGCTTCTTTTCTAAAGGGGTTTCACATATGCCAATATGAATTGTATTTTGGTTCTTTCCTTATTCAAGTGGCATTTCTGAGCTAGAGAATCAGTAAACCCAAGTACATCTTCTGGCTGTTTTAATGTTTTATGTAACCATTTCAGGTGCCCAAAATAGACAATAGTGTCTATTTTGCAATTGGTTTAGTGTTAAAATAGTGCTTCAGTTTATATGAAACACCTTTGTTTCATCTGAATCTCTTTCTTTAAGTTGTTACCCAAAGTTATTAGCATTGTCTCTAATTCCTGGTAATTTGGCAGCACTGCAGTGAAGTAACTTGAGCGCACACTTGGTAATGTGATTGTCTTAGTGACACTATTTTTTGGGTGGTTTCTGTTTTGGTTTGGGGTTTTTTTTTGAGGGGGAGGAGTTGTTTGATTTGGTTTGGTTTGTTGTTGGTTTGGGTTTTTTTTGAAGGTAGGGTATTTTTATTTGTTTGTTTATTTAAATCAGTCCTTTTCAGGGTTAGGTGTGTTATAAATGCAACTAAACAAGAACTGTCTACATCTGCAAAGACATAAACATGCTGCTTGCTTGGTCCGTACTGCAGCATTCTAATAGTTTTCTGCTATCTGTTAAATTCAGTGTGCGTTTCGCATTGTGGCACGAAACAGTTGTGCTGTGAGGAAAGCTGGCTGCCTGCCAGCCATCGACTATGAAATCCTGGGTACCTGAGAGCTTATCAGTTCTTTTGCTTTGTAAAAGAAAAAGTGATGAAAATGTTGGTAAACTGCCATGAAGGTTTAAGGCTGCTGGAATAAGGAGCCGTGTAATCAGATTGGAAAATGGAGCTTGAGATTCTCTGCATGGGAAGCCGTCGCCTGTGGACCTGCCGAGATGCTGTGCAAGTGCCCGAGCTGACCACTTTGTTAGCAAATCAGCTTGTTTGCTGCAGCAGCAGGGTGGAATAGGCTAGTCCTTGTGATGGTATGTAACACAAGTAATATCTCTTGCTTTGCACAATGTAATCAGCTTGCAATTAGCTCACTCTACATTAACCTTCTTGATATTTCTCCCTTTTGTAAGACTGTGCACTTTAAACAATTAGCTATAGAAAGTAACCCTTCAAGCAAATCAAAGCAATCCTTTAATTTTATCACCCTGCTGAAAAAAAAAAAAAAAAAAAAAGAAGTATCAGGTGGTCAACTGGTCTTCATCAGCTGCTGGAAATTCTCAGGCTCACTGTAGCGTGGAGAGGTTCTTTAACCCATTCACATTTAGAAAAATGTCAGGATTTTATATTTCTCACATAATATAATGCTGCATCATGAAGCTGCAATTGGAAATGTTTTAATGAAAAGCCTTGGGAGGGCCCTTCCCTGTGCAGACAGCTTTTACACTTCTGTTTGTTTAGGCATTTCCATATACTACCTCTCAGAAAGCTTTGATGACACAGCCACTTGTACTGATAATTCCACTGCTTCACCTCCAGTGAACTTGATTCACTAAGGTTGGAGAGAACAAGGCTATCGTTGCTGATCTTGTGCGTTGCTTTTTAATCCTCTGGAATAAAAGCCAGATAACAGGAAAATTTGTGTGGCAGGCAAACTTCCTTCTAGGTAGGAGAGTGAAAGTTTTAATGGCCTTTGTGGAAATGTGGAAGCTTGAAGTTTACCTCAGGAAAAGAAAACAATTCAGATTAAGAGTATAGAGCGTGATCTGCCTCGCTGCTGTTTGAATGGCTTACCCACCCAAAGTTCCTTTGTCTGTTTGATAGTTTGGGGGGTTTATTAAAAGGTTTGAATTTTTCAGAGTACTCCTGTAAAAAGTGACTATTTGTACCCCAGGAATACACTATAATAGCAACATGCCTGGCACCTCACATTAAAAGTTTACTTTGATTTAAATAATGCCTTGCTGATTTCTAAACTGAAATCACTCAGCTGTTATGCTCATATGGCTGAGTGCAGTGAAATTAGTGATGAAAATATTTACAAATCACAATGCTGTGCATGAGCCTGATCCCATTCATGACATGAAAATAAGTGTTGCGGGTCGTTTAAGGCTGTAATGAACAAAGCCACCTCAAATTCCCGTCTAGCTATTTTGTGTAGAAGCTGTTGGAAATGGTCAGCAGCTGTTTTATCACCACCCACCAAAGGGGGAAAAAAAAGTCATTTTGGTCATTTCATTGAATTCCAGTAGATCAGAGCAATAAACTGAATTTATAATATGGGATCTGCTTTTACCAATGATATCTGTGCAAGCAGTATTGACTGGCTCTGCGTTCAAGTCATCTTTTATCTCTCTTTGTAGACCGTGAGCATGTTTTGGGAAAACAAACCCAGATTCTCCTAATCCTACTGCATTTATTATAGTTCAACATTAGGTTTAGTTATAATATATATATAAATTCTAGAATCTCTGTGCACATCTGTTTTCTGTGTGCCCAATTAAAAAAGGGGCAAAAAAAAAAATTAATAAAAATAACCTGCATACATCTTATGCTGCAAAGATCTACTTTATATTCTTTTAGAGGACAAACTCCATTAGATATGCACTTACTGTACATTGGATTGTAAATCTTACAATTTAATGGTAATTCAGTGAGCAGTTATTGCTTCTGTGGCCTTTTTTCTCTCTTTTTTGTCCCATCTCACTTGTGAAATAGGGTTACCCTTTACAAGTGTCACATCCATAGATTCATCTTTTGTACTCTATAGTTGTTCCTAGTGCATCATTCTAAGTGAAAAGAAAAATAGGAAGCCAAAGCTACAGGAGGAGCATTGGGGGAGGGGATCTATACATAGAAATACAGCATATAGCAGCAGAAAGACCAAGGCAGTTTAGCATCAATCTAACAGATTAAAATTTTGCTGTAAAGGTACATTTTCTTCAACCTCATTCTCATTCATTTTTCCATACCACTGTAGCTGGCGTTTGAATTCCCAGGAAGCAGAAATGGTGTCTTAATGATATGAGCCTTTTTGCCTTGCTTACACTGTTAATACTCTTATCCCTTTTCTGATATGAAATACTTTTTGTAGAAACAATATACACATTTGTAAAGAAATTATAAAAGGATTCTCCTTTTGAAGATAATGAGTTCTCTTCAGGAACTGCAGGTTACGTGGAACACAAATGAGCTCTAAGTGGAGGGATTTAAAGTCCTGCTACAGCATTTAATTTCTTGAGGAAAGGAGTTCAGTTCAAGGTTAGCCTGTTATTGTGGCTCTGGCAACTACTTCCCTCATTCCTGTTCTTCTGCCAGCAGTACCGCACAAAAGGCAGTCATTTTTATTTAATACATGGGGAGGTATTAATCACTGCAGTGTTTTCTCACCAAAATTTGTCTTCTCAAATTCACTGTTTCACCACTCATGACAATAATAGGTGTTTAATTACTCAGTAAGAGCAGTTTATAGATTCCATTTTTCCTGTTTGCTGGACAAACGGTATTGATTTTGTACTTTGATGCAACATGAAACTGTATTAAGCACAATTGGAATTCTAAGGCTGGCAATGTGTATCAGTTATGGTAACCGAGCTCCTTTCTAAAGAATCTGCATCTTCCAGATTTTCACTGCATTTAAATTCCCAGGAGAACAACAACAACAAAAAAAAAAAAAAAAAAGCATCCTTAAAGATTTTTCTTTATTACATGAATTCTCAGGTTTTTTCCCCCCTTGTTTTTCATTCTGCTGCAAATTTTCTGTATTCAACACAAATAGTTTAACCTTCCCCCCCCCCCAGATAATAATCCTTTTACACCGGTAGTAATTTGTGCATCTTCCAACCTCCTCAACAATTTTCCCATTGTCTCATCCTACCTTCATGCCATATTTACAAGAATTGGTGTGTGCAAAATAAAAAAAATATGTTGTACCTCAAGCTTGAGTTTGGGCAATAAAAATTTATGAGACTAGGGAAGGCAGCAGAGTACTTTTTTCATATTACCTAGAGCTTTCTTCAACGAATAACTATGAAGTCACATATGAGTTTTTCTTTTTCTCTCTTTTAATAATTTTTTAGTGGTGGTTATTATTTTACTGTTGTTCATGGCATGTTATTGGGATATCAGTAGCTTCATAAGCTTAAGCCCTTTCTCCAGGTATGATTTTTTTAGCTGATTTCTAAAAGTTACACTGCCAAAATCATTGTTTAACGCTTCCTTTGTGGGTCCGTATCAGTTTTTAATTCCAATCCTTTTCTGCCACTGGTGCTTTGGCAACATTTTCCATTTGGAAATGTTTAATATTTTCTCATTTCGTATTTTGTTTCCAAATAGTCAGAATTAGACAGAATGAATCTAAGCATGCTCCAATATATCTTAAGGAAGGAAAGAAGAACGATTCCCGTCAATGTGCATTCCACTGTACAAACTTAAGTAACCAAAGCTTCATGATATCTTGCTGTTTGTTGGATTCAAGCTTCTAGGTGAATAAATTAGATCAAATCCTTAGTGTGCCATTCTTAATTGCTCTTCTTATTAATTTTATTAGTAAGAATTTTATTAATTTTATTAATAAGGAGAGCAATTAAGCAATTAATTTTATTAATTCTTACTAATTTTAAAGAAGACTGCAATGGAGATTGCATTCTTCATTATTTAGCTGAATTGGTTTGGTTGTTTTTTGAAAACATAGACATAGTTTATGAAAATTGTGCCTCAATTGAACAGTATTTTCAAAGAAAACATGTCACAGAGAGATGTGTTAATTTTTTTCCTGAGCCCAAATGCTTTCAAAGTGCAACTGAAAAATGCAAGTGCTTGGAATATGCTTAGAACTGCGTATGTGGAATCATAGAATCATCTAATTAACCAGGTTGGAAGAGACCTCCAAGATCATTCAGTCCAACCTAGCACCCAGCCCTAAAGACTATGCTAGACTTATAGCCCATCCAGCACTTCAGAAACAAAGGTGGGCTAATTTATCACTACCATGAAGTCAGATTCACTCTTATGAGTACCAACAAAGGACACTTCACCAGGTACTATTTGCTTTGCCACATACGTAGTCATAGAATCACAGAATCAGCCAGGTTGGAAGAGACCTCCAAGATCATCCAGTCCAACCTAGCACCCAGCCCTATCCAGTCAGCTAGACCATGGCACTAAGTGCCTCATCCAGTCATTTCTTGAACACCTTGTAGGTGTGTTGTGTGCTTGTTGGGGTGCATGGTTAGTAGCAAGCAGTATCCTTTATTTGCAGGAAGTAGTATCCCATGTTTGGGAACCTGTTCATACTGTATATAATTTCACAATACCGTTCACAATATTTCGCACTAGTGACATTCATGGCTTTGTTATAGCTTTTAATCTTTTTACAGAGTGTTCTCCAACTCTGACACAAACTCCCAATTCTTTCTTTAAGCGTTTGGGTGGGACTACTAGTACTTAAAATTAGGGACACGCTTAAGTGCTTTGCAGGGTTGAGCTGTATGCTGGATGGTCCTTCTCGTTCCTCCTTTCAGACAAAAAACTTCCTGTGTTCTAGATAACTTGGGCACCAGTGGTGCTGGTTGTGGTTTAGGTGATGGCTTAGATGTTCTTTGCTTTATGAAAATCAATACAAATTTCAATTACACAAACATCAGGTATGACATTAAAATTAAAAGAAGGTAGGATGCGTGTTCTAATCTGTGGGATGTCTCAGCTATCCAGATGTTGTGGGGAAATGGAATAAATGTAAGTGGGATTCTGAATAATTGAATATATTGTTCTTATTTATTTGGATTACTGTAGCACTTGGAGGTCTCAACCAAGATGGTGACCTTGTTGTGCTGCTATTGTAAAAACATGTAGTGAGAGACTGTTCTGCGTCAGAGAGGTTACATTCTAAATAGCTGAGACGCACAAAGGTTAATAGGGACTCAAAGAGGTGCTGAAATGTGAAGAGACTTGCCCAATGTCATATAGCAGGTCAGTAGCAGAGCTGTGAGTTAAGCCTACATCTCCAGCCTCCTATTGCAGTATCCTATACACTAGATTGCCTCCCCAATGAATAAACTAGCTGACTTTAATAGCTGTTGAGGGAAGTAATTGTCTTTGATTTATCAGGGAATTTTGGACAGTGACATTTGACTGCCTTTCTACTTGGTTCTTGCATGTCGTAGAAAAGATAGAGATGTAATTTGATAATATGGCAAAGAACATTAGAGCATGACTCTTATTTTGTCCTGCTTATTGCAGATTTAGTAAACAGTTTCTGGGAGGTGGACTCTGTTTTGTAGAATGTTAGCTATGGCTGCTGTTTTGCGCATGTATTTTCGCTTTGCAGGTGTAGGATACAAAATCGGGGGTAGAGCCTGATTGACTTGATTGGCTCTCAGGGAATAATGTTTTAATTACTCTGGCCAAGCCATCCTGAAGCCTATATCCTCCTTATGACAGTTCCCTTCAGAAGCCACACTGCTTCATTTCAGTAACTTTATTACCATTTGGCTCAGAGATTGCTATTTCGCCTTGGCCACAGATTTCATCAGTTGCCCGGTTCACCTTTGTCCACACTATACTTGTGAAATGACCTGCTCCTTTAGTGCTTGTCAATAGTAAATTGCTGCATCCTCAGTGTCCAGGCTGAAGCACGGTAAAGAACCCAACTCTTTATTAAATTACTGGATTTTACACTTAGTTTTTTGGGGATTAAACTTGAATGTGAAAAGTCTTAATTACCATTTAATACCAAGTAATTAAAGCACCGGCCAGGGTCAACTGTATAAAGTGCATCAGTTTGAACTGCCACCTGATTAATAGGCTTGGTGATATAAAAAGTTCAGCACAAAAGCATGCTCTGCCAGGGTCACTGCTTTAATAGCTGTGGAAAGTGCAGTTTTTGCTGTAATTCTGTTCTAACAATTGGATCAAAATAATAATTTGTGAGTTGTTCATGGTTGGCTTCTCCAGCGTGACGTCAGGTGAATTATTTGAGTTTGACGTCAGTTTAATTGGTTTTGGGGGATATATTGATGAGCAAACCAGTTTGGTTCAGATTTCTTTTTTTCCTTGGTTTTATTTGCATTCTTCAAAGTGAACCATCAGGTGCCATGTACTTTGCTTTAGCATTCTCTTCCAGATGAGAGTTAAGTTTAGGGAAGGGTAGATGTAATGCGTGCCTGTATTTTCATCTATTTACATGCATACCATTTATTGTAGCTCAGGTACTGTTTGCACTGAGGCTTGTGCATGCCTGTGACTGTGTGTTTGGGAGTGTGTGCACATGGAATTATGTTGGATAGTTGGTTTAGTAGCTATGGTTTTATATCCCTGTGTCTGTAAATATATGTGTGTATGTGTAGATATACGTATATATCTGTATTGTATTCTGTTATGAACACTTTCCCTGCACTATG
Organism: Pogoniulus pusillus; assembly: GCF_015220805.1. Lineage (NCBI taxonomy): Eukaryota > Metazoa > Chordata > Aves > Piciformes > Lybiidae > Pogoniulus > Pogoniulus pusillus. Next base: position 46,228,362 of record NC_087265.1, read on the forward strand.
CTTAGCCCCAGAGACTCTGGTCTGCAGAATCACTTGGAAATTGTGCTGTGTTCACATTTAATATAACAGGATTTTGTTTTGTATTTTAAACTCTTAACAGTTTATTGATAGGGCCTGGGCAAACTGCGGCACCTTCAGATGACTCAATTAGCTTTCGCCAGGCTTGGTGTGTGTGCAGCAGGCAGCCCAAGCATTAGCAATTGCAGGATGGGAGCCATAATGATTTTCACCTACTGACAGCTCCATAAGCATTAATTTTGACAGCACCCTACAAGGTAGGTAAAGCGTGGTTATCCCCACTTTATTACTACTGCCTCGAGAGGAAGGATTAAAGCCTCGATCCCACTGATAAGTGTGCATGTGCTTAGCTGTAAACATGTAGGCAGGCTGATGCATTTGAGTAGGAGAGCCTTTTCCAGCAAAGTTAAGGAGATGCCTTTGGAGCAAATTTTCTAAGTGAGCAGAAGCTTCCCATGCCAGAGCTAGGTTTTGGGTCTGGAGTATTCAGTTCTGCCTTTCTTTATACTTCAGCACCACTTCCAAATCAACTTACAGATAGTGGTCTTATTATTTACTACAGTGATTACTTGGTATACAATAGAGTGTCAGCTTTCATATTTCCAGTGACAACTGCTGACAGTTGTGTGAGTTACACGCTGTGGATTCACTTCAGTTTTGATGTCAATGTGGATCAGGTGCTTTACTTTTTTCTTGTTGCTCTTTTTGCATGCAAATTTTGTTTTCACCTCTGCGCTGTATAGTTAGAGCACACAAAGCTTTTAGGTGAGATTTAGGCCTCTCTATGCAGGATGACCTACTTCTCTCTAAAAGCACCTGTGAAGAAGATGCAGTTAAAGGCAACAGAGATGAAGTTGAGAGAAACAGTTCTCTTGGCTTTTGTTACAACCTTATTTGAAACCCCTGGCTGCAACAGCTTGCCTAGTTATGAAAGGGGCCAATGTGCTTTTCTTCCAGTGTGGCTGAAAAGATGAATCCCTCACCCCTCCAGGCAACCCAAAATTCCCTGAGGGGCATTTCTTGGCACAGCAGCCCTTGGACTCCCTTGCTGCCTCCTGCTCTAGTAATCTCTTAGGCACTGGCTGCCGGCTCTGGGGACTTCATGAAGGTTTGAGGGGAAACTGGGATTCGTTTCATCCTATTCTTTAGTCTGAGCTGCAGGAGTTGGTTTGTGTCCAGCTCTACAAAGGGAAAGTTGCATGGGTAGCACAGGACCATATTGCAGTCGGTGCCATGTCGGGCTGGCACAGTTGCTGCTAAGCTTGTGTTCCTTTTTCTCCGGATGCTTGTAAAGCTTTCCTTTGACAGTTACAGAGTGCACACTTTAAATAATAAATGGGAAATCCAACTTCCACTCTGGGGGTTTTTGGCATTTTCTCATGATCTGCTTCTGTTAAGCATGAATATCTCCTGCTAGATGGGGATGAACGTGCTGATATATGTTCACAGGCTCCGAGATAGTGTTCAAAGCAGTAACAGGTTGTTTTATCAACCATATGCCTTTCAGTTTTACTCTTAAGACCAGCACAGCAATAAATTGAGACTTCAATTGTCAGAGTATTTCAGGTTGTGATAAATAGACACAGCAAGTCTAGCAATTTTTTAATATTCTTACTATGATGAAAGGAAGTTTAGCTGAATGATTCCAGAGAGATGAACAATTTCAGCATACTGAGCAAGGAAAAGAGACTCTTACGATGCTGAGTGAATGATTCATTGATTAAACTATAGGAATTATGCCTCAGCCTGTGCTGTAGTTTGAAATTCCTATAAAACTGTTTTCTTTTCATAATACAGCTGATAGGCACAGGGCAATATCAAAATGTCAGTCATTTGAATTTAGGCATCCATAAACACATTCCCAAGAGTGACAAAATAAAGGCAAAACGAAAGCTCTTAGGGAAGCACTGTAATGTAGTAGACTTCATGTGGTAGTTGCATGGATGGAATTACTGAAGCTCCAAGGTTAACTTTAAAAGGGTTAAATGTGGAGAAGTTAGGCCAAAAAAGAAAGGGTTTACTAGTTCATTTGAAATTGGTTCTGACCAGTAGCAAATTGATGGCAGTAATAACTTTTTGAAAACCAGATCTAGGCTTCTGAAGTATTTTTGGTATCCTCTGGTAATTCTGGAAATCTGTCCACAGGATTCCAGATCATCACAACTTAAAACACCTGGACTGCAAAAATTGAGGTGATGACAAAAAAAAGTCATTGTTTTCTGACTCCCTTGTTCCAAGACTCAGTTTGACAACTCTGAAACAGCCCTTCTGTGACTACATGACAGAGCTCTGAAAAATTGGAGCTAAAGTCATCTGTCTTTAAATAGAATCATAGACTCAAGCAGGTTGGAAGAGACCTCCAAGATCATCCAGTCCAACCTAGTATCAAGCCCTGGCCAATCAGCTAGACCATGGCACTAAGTGCCTCAGCCAGGCTTTGCTTCAACATCTCCAGGGACAGTGACTCCACCACCATCTCCATGGGCAGCCCATTCCAATGCCAATCACTCTCTCTGACAACAACTTCCTCCTAACATCCAGCCTAGACCTCTCCCAGCACAACTTGAGACTGTGTCCCCTTGTTCTGTTGCTGCTTGCCTGGCAGAAGAGCCCAACCCCACCTGGCTACAGCCTCACTTCAGGTAGTTGTAGACAGCAATGAGGTCTGCCCTGAGCCTCCTCTTCTGCAGGCTGCACACCCCCAGCTCCCTCAGCCTCTCCTCATAGGGTTTGTGTTGTTTTGTTATGCTCAGAGGTTAAGAAAACCCTAGCCAGTAGTCTAAAATTGCTCACTAACCCATAGAGAACATTTTTAACAGGAACATGAAAATGTCCTGTAAAGCCTCTCCCCCTCCATGGAAACAGAACTAAATAGCCGCAGGATGGGCTTTGTTTTGGGTCTTTTTTTATGTTCAGGAAAAACCCTCCTGTGCACAGATTAATGCATGATATTTTAGCCTTTTTGAGCAGGCAAAGGTTAGTAACTGGAAGGAAAAAAAAAAGGATTGATACTGAATCTAAATAAATTTTTGAATGCTTCTAAACAATTAGAGCCTGATGAATTTTTTGATGTACAAACCTATGGCTGTGGCTGATGTACAAACCTATGAGTGTAGCTGAGTGAAGTGAGTAGATGTCAATCTTGATAATTGTTTTCCCCCCCAAAAAAAAGAAAGAAGAAGAATTTGAGGAACAAAACATATAATTGTTTGATTCTATTAAGAAATGCCACCATTTATCTGAGTGAAACTATTAAGCCATAAACTGTATCTTTTCCTTCACCTTGCTGTGTGTCTAGGGTAAAGGTTCATACAAATCCTTTTCATGTACATAATCATGGGCTACAATGAATTACAAGCTATTTTTTTTTAAAGAATCCATTAAGAAATCATCCCAGATGAACAACCACTAAAGTAGGAAACCCTGATGCGTTAAGTGTTACAGGCGTCGCGTAGCGTTCGGCAACGCTTAGAAGAGCATTAAGAGTAACTTAGGGAAGTATCCAAAGAAATGAAAATTAGAGGGGAAAAAAGAGCAGACAACTAAACCAAGCCTGTGTCCTGCTCAATAGGAGAGGACATTGAGGTGTTTGCAAGATCTTATGACACAATGGAGGATTCTGCCAGGCAAGCAGCAACAGAACAAGGGGACACAGTCTCAAGCTGTGCCAGGGGAAGTATAGGCTGGATGCTGGGAGGAAGTTGTTGCCAGGGAGAGTGACTGGCATTGGAATGGGCTGCCCAGGGAGGTGGTGGAATCGCCATCCCTGGAGGTGTTGAAGCAAAGCCTGGATGAGGCACTCAGTGCCATGGTCTGGTTGATTGGCTAGAGCTGGGTGCTAGGTTGGACTGGATGATGTTGGAGGTCTCTTCCGACCTGGCTGATTCTATAGTCTAGTTGATTGGCTAGGGCTAGGTGATAGTTTATACTGGATGATCTTGGAGGTCTCTTCCAACCAGGTTGATTCTGTGATTCTATGATAACGGAATGGTTTACTAACCACAAAGTGACCACAGAATACTTGCAAGCCATTTCTTAATGTGGAAAAATTGTTTGTCTTCCATTAAAAAACTGAAAAAATAAACAGCAGAAATGTTATTTGCAGTCCTGGAAGGAGATATACTGCATCTAAATAAGTTATCTTGGTTCTTGGATGGTGTTGCAGCTGCCATAAACCAGCCCTGATTAAAATAGTGAGCAGTTGAGGCATGGCAGCCATTTCAGGTACTGAAACAGTGAACGCACTGACCAGGAATACAGGAATGACCTGGAGGACCGAAGTGAGGCAGGAACATATATCTGAAATAAAATACTTTTGCAAGCATGATGATCCTAACAAGGAACATGCAAACTTAGATTGAAGCCCTTGCTGCCTGTCTCTTGGCAGTAGTGGATGGTAGAGAAGAATGTGAGAGCTCCCAAGTGTAGAGTGACACAGGAGCTGCAGGCACTGCGGCAGAAGCGTGCGCCCACAGCGCCATAGGCACTGCAGGGCTGGACTGCAATGCTCAGCAGAGTGGTTAGTTTCCAAAGGGATGTAACTCTCTTTGCACTGTGTAAAGCTACTGAATGAGAAATAAAGTTTGAACTGATTGCCATCAAGTCTAGCCATTGAGGGAGGTCTTTTTTTTAATACAGCAGACAATTGTTAGTTATTAGCTGGAAATATGCTAATGAATCTAATAGGAATAAAATAAGAAAGGATTCCATGGAAATTGCTCAAACTATCACACTTAATAGGCAGTGATAATCCTTCTGTAGTTTTTTTTAATCACTTTATCAACTTCTGAAGAAGTAATATTTTTTCTCAGTCAAATTTCATAGATTCCAATTGCCTTAAAATTGTAATTTCTAGTAAATTTAAGTGAGAGTTTTTCATAGGGTTGTGTATGCTGCTGTGAATACTGAATTAGAAAGTTTTAACAAGAATTAGGAAAGTAGAACTTTCCAAGATGCAATCTTCGCAGACTCAGTCAGTGCCAAGAGTCTTAGTCGTGGTACCTCCAAATAAAGTTGTGCCAGAGAGAAATTTGGTATTTAAGACAGAGATAAGGGAACAGTGGACTTGATTAGCTGAAAAAACAAACAACTTTTTTTTACAGGCTCACTAAGTATAAATTGGTGTAGTGGAAGGGAAGGAAAGCTTCTGTATCTTAGCAATATTTAAGGCAAAGAATCACTTGAGTCATAGAATCAAGCAGGTTGGAAGAGACCTCCAAGCTCATCCAGTCCATCCTAGCACCCAGCCCTATCCAGTCAACTAGACCATGGCACTAAGTGCCTCATCCAGGCTTTTCTTTAACACCTCCAGGGATGGCAACTCCACCACCTCCCTGGGCAGCAAGCTTCTGTATCTTAGCAATATTTAATGACAGTTAATAAGGGCTGAGAAATGCTGGCAAAGGTTTTGCAGTGTGGGTCTGCTCATGGGGCACTTGACAAGAAGTGGGGATTATGCTTCTGGATCTGTGGAAGTGTGCAATGTGGTTGTTTGCAGCTTCTGGAAGCTCACTTCCACATCATTCCTGCTCTGTTATTAGAACTCTCTGTTCTTTTTACTGTGTAATGGTGGTTGTGATCACCTTCTGGAGGCAGAGCAGCAGCAAATGCAGGTTTATTATGATGGAAAGAGTTGTAGCTCTGCTACATTAACTGTATTTGGAGAGGGAATTGGAAAAAATATACAGCTGGAGGAAACTACTCTGAGTTTTACTTGGTTTTGTGTCATTTTGCATCATTTTCAGGCTAAGATTTGGGTATCAGTTTTTGTGTGGCTTATATGCTAAAACCCTCATTTGGAAAACCATATTTAAGTATGTTTTTAATTAAGCACATAAATAAGCTTTAACTTTCTTTAAATGAAAAGATCCTCTAGCTGCAGTCCAGCATTTTTTTTTACTTAGTAGACAAGGTCATGTACTTACAAAAAGCAAACAATTTTTTAACACTACAAACCTTCAGGTAGGTAAATACATCATTATCTGAAATCTCTCTTCTTGAAAGGAAAGTGTTTGTGTCACATGTGAAATCTAGTGCTTTATAGAATCATAGAATCAAGCAGGCTGGAAGAGACCTCCAAGATCATCCAGTCCAACCTAGCACCCAGCCCTAGCCACTCAACCAGACCATGGCACTAAGTGCCTCATCCAGGCTTTGCTTCACCACCTCCAGGGATGGTGACTCAACCACCTCCCTGGGCAGCCCATTCCAATGCCAATCACTCTCTCTGCCAACAACTTCCTCCTAACATCCAGCCTAGACTTCCCCTGGTACAACTTGAGACTGTGTCCCCTTGTTCTCTTGCTGGTTGCCTGGCAGAAGAGACCAACCCCCACCTGGCTACAACTTCCCTTCAGGGAATTGTAGACAGCAATGAGTTCTGCCCTGAGCCTCCTCTTCTGCAAGGTGCACACCCCCAGCTCCCTCAGCCTCGCCTCACAGGGCTGTGCTCCAGGCCCCTCACCTGCTTTGTTGCCCTTCTCTGGACATCTTCCAGCACCTCAACATCTCTTGAATTGAGAGGCCCAGAACTGGACACAGCACTCAAGGTGTGGCCTGACCAGTGCTGAGCACAGGGGCAGAATAACCTCCCTTGTCCTACTGGGCACACTGTTCCTGATCCAGGCCAGGATGCCATTGGCTCTCTTGGCCACCTGGGCACACTCCTGGCTCACGCTCAGCTACTATCTACCAGTACCCCCAGGTCCCTTTCTGCCTGGCTGCTTTCCAGCCGCTCTGTTCCCAGCCTGTAGCACTGCTTGGGGTTGCTTTGAAAGCAACCAGGATATAAAATGATAAAGTTGCATGCAAAACTATGCCTGAGCTAGAAAACATTCTCAATAGGATGTTAAATGTGTTATGGAAATGTCAAAGAATATTCCTTAATATCATGTTACTGTGCACTGCGTTTCCAAGTACCTTGCAATCATTTCATTCTGAGAACTGGCTTTAAAACTACCATCAAAATTAGGAACCCTTTTTTGCAGAGCCTTCACATTCAACCCCTGTTACAAATTGGTAATTAGAAGAGACTTAACATAACTTTCTTTGTTAGAAAAATTCTGGGTTTTTAACAGTGCCAAAAATCAGTTAAGCATATTAAGTTGTTATTTCAAGAAACAGGGTAAGACATTCTTGCCTAAATTCCACAACTAAAAACACCCAGCTGAATAAAAGCCTTGAGGAGGTTTTCACAGGGCCCATCAACCTTTGCTAAAGGATAATTGCAGTGGTGTTTGAATGTGGGGCAAAGGAAAATACAAAATTAGGGTGTAAGAGACATTATTGCTAGCTACAACTACCTGAAGGGAGGCTGTAGTCAGGTAAGAGTTGGTCTCTTCTCCCAGGTAACCAGCAACAGAAGGGGACACAGTCTCAAGTTGAGCCAGGGGAGGTCTAGGCTGGGTGTTAGGAGGAAGTTGTTGGCAGAGAGAGTGATTGGCATTGGAATGGGCTGCCCAGGGAGGTGGCGGAGTCACCGTCCCTGGAGGCATTGAAGCCAAGCCTGGATGAGGGATTTAGTGCCATGGTCTAGTTGATTGTCTAGGGCTGGGTGCTAGGTTGGGCTGGATGATCTTGAAGGTCTCTTGCAACCTGGTTGAGTCTATGCTGAGCTATTCTATTCTATTCTATGCTATTCTTAGGTTCTATATCTGTGCTTGTAATAAAGTAAACCTGTACGTAAAAGGAGAATGTAATTGTTAGGGAACGAGTGTTCCCTAACAATTATGCAAGCAGGGAGTATCTCTGGGACATTTAGCTGTTGCCTTATTTTCATTGCCTGAGGATATATTAAAAAATATTAAAAATTAATTTATTTGTGTTTTTTTTTCTTGTACTTATCCTCTGTGATTAATTTAAAACACTTAGAAATTATATTGAAAGGAGTCGTTCTGTGCAAAATCCAGGCATGAATTAATGGTTTGGCTTGGGGCTATCTTTTTAAGGTTTTGTTTGACAGAGTTTCACCTGATGCTCTATTCAAACCAGCAAGTTTCACTTGGATTTAGTCTCAAATTATTTTGTCCAACCCCAGTAAAATTTCCTCCAGTTCAACAGATAAACCCCAAGTTTGTGTGATGGTGGATAGATGAAGTGAGCTGCTGAGGGTTTGGGAGGCACTGCAAGCAGTGTGGCAGGTGAGGTAGCTCTCAATGAATGGATTTGAAGGACTAAATGTCAGGGTTTAGAAACAGAGGAATTGCCATAATGGATCACGGTGATGAAGCTGGTGAAAGGCCTGGAACACGAACCCTGTGAGGAGAGGCTGAGGGAGTGCAGCTTGCAGAAGAGGAGGCTTAGGATTGACCTCATTGCTGTCTACAACTCCCTGAAGGGAGGCTGTAGCTAGGTGGGGGTTGGTCTCTTCTGCCAGACAACCAGCAACAGGACAAGGGGACACAGTCTCAAGCTGTGGCAGGGGAGGTCTAGGCTGGATGTTAGGAGGAAGTTGTTGTCAGAGAGAGTGATTGGCATTGGAATGGGCTGCCCAGGGAGGTGGTGGAGTCACTGTCCCTGGAGGTGTTGAAGCAAAGCCTGGATGAGGCACTTAGTGCCATGGTCTAGATGACTGGATGGGACTGGGTGCTAGGTTGGACTGGATGAGCTGGAGGTCTCTTCCAGCTGGCTGATGCTGTGTTTCTATCTCAAGATTGTCAGTAGCCATAAGAAAACACATTAGAGAAAGGTTTATGAAAATTATATTAACAACCAAAACCATGATATCAAGTCTACATCTGCTTAACAAAATTTGTGCTTCCTAAAATTTTCTTATGGTACTCTTAATCCAAGGCAGCTTATTTGGTTATAACTGAATTGCACACACATCAGACTGGTAGAAGCTTTCTATCCTTTCCCCTTGTAGCTGCTGCTGATGCAGTTAGACAATGCATTCCCTGCAAACTATGACTTTACATGCCAGTAGACATTGAGACTAGGGACTATTACTGTCATCAAACAATTTAGTTGAGTTTGGGGCATTTGTTTTAGGTTAGATATAGTGGCAGGTTTAACCTTAGGGAAAGCTGAGCCTGTCTGTACTAAAATTTGCTCGCAGTATGGATGCTCTTACAAGGACGGAATAGCTGCAGAGGACTCACATGTCACAAATGTGTGTGATTCATTTCAGTTGGTCTTTAAAGTTCTTAAAATGATGTTTCCCTTCTTGCTGCACTGTTTTTTGCCAGGGTAAAGATCATAGGTCTCATTTGATTATATTTTGGTAGATAGGTTTTATTTGATTATATTTTGGTAATCTCTTAAATGAGACTGGGTCACCTTGCAGTGTGCAATATTTCAATTTACTGCTACAATTTAATGACATCTTTTTATCTTTCAGTGAGTGGATGTCAGAGGACATAACATTAATATAAGACAGGCATCTCCAGTATTTCACAAGTGGCCTTTACAAAAAAAAAGCATCTTCAAAAACCTAAACTTAGGAATTAAAAATTGACACTAGGCTACTGAATTTAGAATCATAGGATCGTAGAATCAGCCAGGTTAGAAGAGATCTCCAAGATCATCCAGTACAACCTAGCAACCAGTCCTGTCCAATCAACCAGACTAAGTATCTCATCCAGTCTTCTCTTGAACACCTCCAGGGACAGTGCCTCCACCACCTCCCTGGGCAGCCCATTCCAATGCCAATCACTCTCTCTGACAACAACTCCCTTCTAACATCCAGCCTAGACCTCCCCCAGCACAACTTGAGACTGTGTCCCCTTGTTCTGTTGCTGGTTGCCTAGGAGAAGAGACCAACCCCACCTGGCTACAACCTCCCTTCAGGGAGTTGTAGACAGCAATGAGGTCTGCCCTGAGCCTCCTCTTCTGCAGGCTGCTCACCTCCAGCTCCCTCAGCCTCTCCTCACAGGGCTGTGTTCCAGGCCCCTCACCAGCTTCGTTGCCCTTCTCTGGACACATTCCTGTACCTCAACATCTCTCTTGAATTGAGGAGCCCAGAACTGGACACAGCACTCAAGGTGTGGCCTGACCAGTGTTGAGTACAGGAAATTTAGTTACCTTTCTCTAATGTTGAATGGTTTTCCATTTATGTGTCTCATTTATGACTTTACCCTTTGTCAGACAAGGCTATTAAAAGCACAGGTGGCTTCCTCAGCTGAGTGTGCTGGGTTTTTTTCCTTAGGGTGGGGCAATGTAGAGATTTCAGTGAAAAAGGCTTGATGATAATACCCCAAAATAAGGCTGGTTTCTTTTTCAGTGGGTTGGAGTTCACTATTAAAAACAGGGGAACCTGGAATTTTGTGCTCCTTTGTAACTTCATAGAATCATAGAGTCAACCAAGTTGGAAGAGACCTCCAAGATGATTCAGTCCAACATAGCACCCAGCCCTATCCAGTCAACCAGACCCTTCTTTGCCTTAAAAATGAGTATTCCCCCTCACCTCCAGCTTTATAGAGATACCAAGTAGCTTAAATTAAGATCTTAGGAAATGTTCTTTAAAAAAGTGTTCACAATTAGTAAATTTTGGGGACTTTCCCTCTACTTTATATATATATATTCAATTTATCAATTGTTCCAGGATCATGTGGCAATATATACAGATATTGATAGCTGTGTGTACACTTAGATTTTATTGTTATATGTCTGCAAATGAATTTATTGCCTTTTCTAGCAGCAGCACTTCATGCTAATTTTTACATGTGGTAGGACATACAAAATCCTTAATGCTTAAACATATAAAGATATTTTTTCTGACATTCTTTGGTATTTAAGAGTAGGAGAACTCTAAACTTCTGAACATTCCTGTGTCTGTTCCTTCACTGGATTAATTGAGCCATTAGATTAAACCATAGGAGAGAGAAGGGTGGCTGTGGCAGTGTGCAGGACATATCTGTGAGCTGAAATAATAATGAAATGGTCTGGATGATACAGTGAGAGGATATATTTGTGTTTTAATTCCGAACATTCATGTCCAAAACTGGATTAAGCTATTAGTGAAAGCTGGCATCTAATTTATATGTAGTAGTTTCAGAAAACAAGAGTGGAATACACCTTCAACATCATCAGTCTAGTCATCTGTGATTGAATCATAGAATCAAGCAGGTTGGAAGAGACCTCCACGATCAGCCAGTCCAACCTAGCACCCAGCCCTAGCCAATCAACCAGACCATGGCACTAAGTGCCTCATCCAGGCTTTGCTTCAACACCTCCAGGGATGGCGACTCCACTGCCTCCCTGGGCAGCCCATTCCAATGGCAAATCACTCTCTCTCTGACACCCTGTCATAAAACCCTTCCCTAAAATCATTGAGACAGATAAATTTCTGAGGCTCCATGCTTATTATTGGCTATTTCCACAAAATTTGCATTTTATTTGGCAAAAATCAGTACTAAAAAAATCAGCTGTATTAGCAGAGGAGTATTGTAGAAATTACTTGCTATATATACTGGCCAGATAAATGGTTTGATAGAGTTAATTCATTCCTAGTTTCTAAAACAAGTGGGCAAGGGGTTGTTAACACTCTCTTTGAAATAGTTATCTTGTCTTTTAAGTAAGGAACAAATGCAGATCTGCCCTCAGAAAGTGATTGGCATTGGAATGGGCTGCCCAGGGAGGTGGTGGAGTCGCTGTGCCTGGAGGTGTTGAAGCAAAGCCTGGCTGAGGCACTTAGTGCCATGGTCTGGTTGATTGGCTAGGGCTGGGTGCTAGGTTGGACTGGATGATCTTGGAGGTCTCTTCCAACCTGGTTGATTCTATGATTCTGTGGTCTCCCTTGGCATTAGGTAGTTATAACAGACTCCTTGTTTTCTTTCTAAAATGTTAGCTAAAATAGGTGACTTTCCAGGCAGATTTAATGACTTTTACCACAGCAAAATAGCACTGTTAAATTTCTTCAGCCTTTTAGTGTTAATTACTGTGTTTTATTTGTTTTGGTTATCATTATTGTGGGTTCTTTTTTAATTCCCATATGCAAATGTAAAAATATCTATCACCATATGACAATATGTAGACTTGTGGCAGTCCCAAGAAGACCTTGGGTTCATAAACCCCTGGCTTTATGTAATGCTGCATAAATGCTGTATTTTCATCTCTTGACAGATATAATCCTGAACTTGTATTTTTCATGTTACTTAACTGTTTCAGAGCATCATGTCTGAGAGAACACATCAAAATGGAAATTGCTTCTGCAGGGGCAGCAATAAATATTGGTTGGGTATATTGCATTGTTGGGCTCCATGTGTTTTAGAATGTTCTCAATTCTCTTACCCTAATCAATGCTGTAAATACATGCTGCATTTCCTGGTCCTTCATTTGTTAGATTAATAATTTGGACCTTGCAGTTCCTACCATATATTTTGATTCTTTACAGTATGTAGTCACAGTTATTTAAGAGCATCCTCTAACAAAATCACTCTAAAACCTGTACCTTTCTAGCTGCTCAAAGAAAGGAAAATGACACAAAATCTGTGCATTATATGTGGGGCTAACCAGGAGTTATTTGAAGAATAACTAACAGAAGAAACAAATCTATTGGCATGCAAAAGTCTGCATCCCTGTCACACGCAGGAATTTGACATCTTCTCATTTAAACATTGGGGGAGGTTGTGGTTTGGTTCCTTTTGGGTTTAAAAACTTACTTAGTATATAACTCCAGCAGAGATAAAAATAATTTCTCTTGCATTATTGAAATACATCAATATTTGCAGTGATGTAGCTATATCAAACAAATTAATTAACAGAGCAAAGAGTGAATATGTCTGATTCTGGCAGTTTTGTGCAGGAAGTTTCAGACAGTTGTTCAGACATTGCTTCTGTTGAATATTCCCTTGAAGGATTTAGCTTAAGTCATTTCTCCCTTAAAGTCTTTATAAACATGTAGTTCATGTCCCAGTTTTTTAATCTATTCTCTGCTCCATGCCATTGAGTCAGAACAGAGTCAATCATAGTTCCCATCTTGTCTTTCAAGTGAGCCTAGTACTGTGATGACCACATACCTTAGTTTTAGAACCCTTTATTGTGTCAGTGATAGCACTCTGTTTCCTGTGGAGCCGGAGTACACCTAGGAATAACTTTCCAACACCAGACATAGTATGTGCCTGGTGAGAGGCCTGAAATACAAGCCCTGCGAGGAGAGGCTGAGGGAGCTGGGAGTGTGCAGCCTGCAGAAGAGGAGGCTCAGGGCAGAGCTCATTGTTGTCTACAACTACCTGAAGGGAGGCGGTAGCCAGGTAGGGGTTGGTCCATCTCTTCTCCCAAGCATCCAGCAACAGAAGAAGGGGACACAGCCTCAAGTTGTGCTGGGGGAGGTCTAGACTGGATGTTAGGAGGAAGTTGTTGTCAGAGAGAGTGATTGGCATTGGAATGGGCTGCCCAGGGAGGTGGTGAAGTCGTCATCCCTGGAGATGTTGAAGCAAAGCCTGGATGAGGCACTTAGTGCCATGGATTGGCCAAGATGGATTGGCCAGGGCTGGGTGCTAGGTTGGACTAAGCAATAGGTTAGCCTGCATGATCTTGGAGGGCTCTTCCAAACTGGTTAATTCTATGACTCTGTGTACTCACTTTCTATTGTATTTTTAACTCCATAGATCAATGTGGATTTTAATTAACATCCTAGCAAAATTATCATTATGCTGAAAGGTCTCTCTGCCTTTGTATCTTGCCAGGAACTTGGTCTTTGGCAAGTTCCTCTGATACTAGGCAGTGTCAAGAGCAAACAGTTCTGAAATCCCTTCTCTTTTATCCTGAGGCAGACACTTGTCTGTCTTTCCTTTTCAATGAATATGCACAGATGTTTGCTAGCTGGGAGGGGATGAAGCTTCAAGCCTGCTACAAACATCTAAGCTGACTTGACAGAGATTCTTGGAAGAAGTTTCCACCATACTTGGGGTGTTGTGACACTATTTCATTCAACTGATTTTCCACATTGTATTACATTTGTAACCCCCTTGCAGGTTTTTTGGCAGAGAGAGGGAAAAGGAGGCCTTCAGTAGAAAGTTGGATGATGATTTTGAATGAATGAGGATGAAGACAAACTGTTAGCCTTAAAGCTTGTGTGAAGTAGTCAGAATATGAAGAGCTGTGAAGTAGGTCAGTACTTTGTCTTCTTTCTGTGTCAGTTGTTCTACAGAACTGCATTTACAAATGTTTAGCTTGTATTCACACATTGTGTGATACTTCTCTGTCTCTTCCTTGACTATGCACTATATGAGAGTATTTTCTGTTGTTTTATCCCTTCTGTTATGCAGCTTTTGAAATTTCTTGCTCTAATAAGCATCTGATAGATCTCACCAGGAGTCTTGGCTTCATCTTTAGTCTTCATTCTGATAATTCTTCCTACAGTACATACTGTTCACAGGATAGATCTCACATATTGCTGTTCAGCTGCCAGGCTCTTGAGTAATAAACCCTTAATTTAATTTCTGAATTAGTGTAACTTAGGATTTTAGGACTCTTCTTCCCCTCATAGAAGATAGTCCAGTGCCACATCCTTGACCATGTATGATTCTATGATTCTATGAAGAGTCACAGCACTCTAGGAAATGAGTTTGTCACTGATCACTCAGTTTCTTAGGATGCTTGTGACAAATATGCTTTATCTGATAATGCCTTTTTGAAGTCTTCTTTAGAACAATGGGACAGTCTCAAGTTGTGCTGGGGGAGGTCTAGGCTGGATGTTAGGAGGAAGTTCTTGATAGAGAGAGTGATTGGCATTGGAATGGGCTGCCCAGGAAGCTGGTAGAATTGCTGTGCCTAGAGGTGTTCAAGCACAGCCCGGATGAGGCACTTAGTGCCATGGTCTAGTTGACTGGATAGTGCTAGGTGCTAGGTTGGACTGGATGGTGTTGGAGGTCTCTTCCAACCTGGTTGATTTGATGATTCTATGAATGGACTGCCCAGGGAGGTGGTGGAGTCGCCATCCCTGGAGGTGTACAGGAAAAGCCTGGGTGAGGCAGTTTTTGCCATGGTCTAGTTGACTGGATAGGGCTGGGTGCTAGGTTGGAGTAGATGATCTTGGAGGTCTCTTCCAACCTGGTTGATTCTATGATTCTGTAAATTGGAAGAGCTTTGTAGTGTTCTGTCTGGTTCTTTTGTCTGGGATTTAGGAACTTGCCCATTTATTCCATAGTGCCATTTCTTTCCAAGGTTCTGCAATATTACTTCTATAAAGAGCAAGTCATCATTCCATACAACTTCAAATTATACACAGCCTGCCTAATAGTGCATTTTATTACTTAATCTAGTCAGACTCTCAGATGTTTTGCGCTGTTACTTAGACTTAAGAAGTCAAATCCAGTATGAATCAAAGCCGGAAAGCCTATTTTCTCTGACTGGATTGTGTTCAGTTGTCTAAATAATGTGTTATTGTTACTTGCCCAAGATTCCTGTAGTCAAAAAGAGAAATTTTCCTAGAATCATAGAATTCTGGTTGGAAGAGACCTCCAAGATCAGTCCAACCTATCCCCAGCCTTGTCCAATCAACTAGACCATGGCACTAAGTGCCTCATCCAGGCTTTTCTTGAACAACTCCTAAGTCAAGGAAGAGAATGTTGGTTTCTTTGTTTTTCCCAAGAAACCTACATTTTGCATATAGAACAAGGGGACACAGTCTCAAGTTGTGGTGGGGGAGGTCTAGGCTGGATGTTAGGAGGAAGTTATTGCCAGAGAGTAATTGTCATTGGAATGGGCTGCCCAGGGAGGTGGTGGAGTCACCATCCCTGGAGGTGTTCAGGAAAAGGATGGATGAGACATTTAGTGTCATGGTCTAGATGACTGGATAGGGCTGGTTGCTAGGTTGTACTGGATGATCTTGGAGGCCTCTTCTAACCTGGTTGATTCTATGATTCTTTCTATGTGTAATCTCTGATACAACTTCCAAAATTGCCACCACTTGCCTGCATTGATTAAAGACAGTAATGATACTGCTGTGTTGTAGCATGGGTTGGAATCTAGCTAGGCACCTTTTCTGCTACCTGCATTGTTATTGTCCATGAAATCCATTATGTTTGAGGATAAAACTTTAGATTATTCTTTTACTGAGAACAACTTATAATAACGTTTGCTTCACAAGTTGTTCTTTATTGCTTAATAAGTTGTTCTTTATCAGATATTGCTGTCAACTGTGCCAAAGTGGTACAACTGCTGTATACATACATGCAACCAGCAACAGAACGAATAGAGATGGTCTCAAGTTGTGCCAGGGGAAGTATAGACTGGATATTAGGAGGAAGTTGTTGGCAGAGAGAGTGATTGGCATTGGAATGGCTGCCGAGGGAGGTGGTGGAGTCACTGTCCCTGGAGGTGTTGAAGCCAAGCCTGGATGAGGAACTTGGTGCCATGGTCTGGTTGATTGGATAGGGCTGGGTGCTAGGTTGGACTGGCTGGAGGTCTCTTCCAACCTGGTTGATTCTATGATCAACTGTTTTTCTATGATCAAATATGCACCACCACTAGCTTGGATGTCATGTTAGGAGCTGCTGTCTCAGCAAAAAGAGAATATTAATCTAAAAGAAGTGTATTTTTTTAATCCAAGCAACATAAACAAGTCTATCCTACTTAGAACTGCACTGTCAATATTTTCTATGGCCTGTGTTGACTTAGTCACTGTGGCTTTTGGCATATGAGACAATCCTGAAGATTCCATTTATGGCCTTTCATTTTGGGCCAATTCAAAGGATTTCTGGCCTTTATCTTAGGTATGTTTTCACACCCTGAATAATTGTAATATGTACTTAAAAGTACATTCCAGAATCCATAGAAATTTCTGTATATCTAAACACTGCACTGAAAATTGATTCCTTGGTGATATAGGGAGGGGGTAAGTAAGTTTGATTAAACTTTTATCCAGAATGAAACAGTGTTTGTCTGATGTTTTAGAGAGTGTCTGCAACTTTCTGAAGCTTTTCAGGCTTTAACCTCAGCTTACAAATCTTACACTGATTGCTGTAAAAAAAAAATAACAAACCACCTTATATCTGCCTGGGATGAAAAGGAAGTTTGCTGAGCATTTTTAGTAAAGCACAGAGCTTAAGACCTGTTTTAGTCAGTGCTGGGTTCCTTTCATTAGCAAAGTGTCTCTAAGATTTACTTAATGGATACTTTTTAGTTTTCTCAGTGCTCAGGATATTTGTGTAGCTGGTAACATTTTGGGACCAGCAGTATTCTCACCCATAGAATCAACCAGGTTGGAAGAGACCTCCAAGATCATCCAGTCCAACCTAGCACTGAGCCCTGGCCAATCAACTAGACCATGGCTCTAAGTGCCTCATCCTGGAGGTGTTTAAGGCCAGGCTGGATGAGGCAGTGGCCAGCCTGATCTAGGACAGGGGGCTTGAAACTAGATGTTCCCTTGTGGTCCCTTCCAACCCTGACTGATTCTATGAAAGTTTTACAGAGCTTGACTTCAAAATACCGCTTGCCTTTTTTTTTTCCTTTCTCTTTTTTTCCCCCCTGGCAAAAGCCCATTTGCCTCTAGTGGATCAAATTGAAGCCATCTAAGATGGTCCTGCCCTCAACCTTTAGTTATTTCTCTCAATTGGAAGTTGTAAAAATGTACTACAGCTGAAGTAAAGGAAATTTTAACCTGAGGTGTTACAGTTTGTGTTGAAGCAGATCAAATTTGCTCCTGTCTCAGGTGGGAGAAGTTGTCACCAGTGGATGGTCAGATACTAGGACCTGAGTGTGATAAATCTTTGAACCAGTTGGATCTGCAGCCCTGCTCATGGCACAAGTGCTGGCTGAACTCTCTTAGTAAGGATGTATATTTTTTCCAGAGTAAGAATGCAGTAGGAGTTCATAATTCATAGAAGTTTGTTATCATGGTGCTATTGATTCGAGCTGTGCTCTTAATGGCTCACTTCACTGTTAACACAAACAATATATGTAAATAACATATGTCTTCAGTAGGGTTCTACTCAGCTTAGTTGTTGCATCTTGCCTAGCATGTAAGAATGCATTTTACTTTAGTGGTTACTTTCATCTCTTTTTTTTGGTTCATTATTGGTTAACCAAAGCAGAGAAAATTAATAGTGATAGCTTACATGAACATACCTGTATGCCTGTATGTGTGTATCTGCAGGTGTTGACCTGTTGGAGGGTAGGATCGCCCTGCAGAGGGACCGTGACAGGCTGGATGGGTAGGCAGAGGCAAATGGGATGAGACTGAACAAGGCCAAGGGCAGGGTTCTACACTTTGGCCACAACAACTCCAAGCAGCTGGGGACAGAGTGGCTGAGAGCAGCCAGGAAGAAAGGGAACTGGAGGTACTGGTAGATAGTAGCTGAAGGCAGTGTGTCCAAGTGGTCAGGAGAGCCAATGGCATCCTGACCTGGATCAGGAACAGTGTGGCCAGCAGGACAAGGGAGGTTATTCTGCCCCTGTACTCAGCACTGGTCAGGCCACGCCTTGAGTGCTGTGTCCAGTTCTGGGCTCCTCAATTCAAGAGAGATGTTGAGATACTGGAATGTGTCCAGAGAAGGGCAACAAAGTTGGTGAGGGGCCTGGAGCACAGCCCTGCGAGGAGAGGCTGAGGGAGCTGGGGGTGTGCAGCCTGCAGAAGAGGAGGCTCAGGGGTGAGGATAGGTGCTAGGTTGAACTAGATGATCTTGGAGGTCTCTTCCAACATGGTTGATTTTATGAATGGGCTACCCGGGGAGGTGGTGGAGTCATCACCCTGGAGGTGTTGAAGCAAAGCCTGGATGAGGCACTTAGTGCCATGGTCTAGTTGATTGGACAGGGCTGGGTTCTAGGTTGGACTGGATGATCTTGGAGGTCTCTTCTAACCTGGTTGGTTGATTCTATGATTCTGTGATCTTGGAGGTCCCTTCCAACCTGGTTGGTTGATTCTATGATTATGGAGGTCTCTTTGAACCTAGTTGGTTGATTCTATGATTTTATGATTATGGAGGTCTCTTCCAACCTGGTTGGTTGATTCTATGGTTATGGAGGTCTCTTTGAACTTAGTTGGTTGATTCTATGATTTTATGATCTTGGAGGTCCCTTCCAACCTGGTTGATTCTATTCTACTCTATTCTATTTGCATACATGTATGCATATATATACTTATGTGGATGCATGTGTACACTCCTGGCATTGGTGTGTCAAAGCACCAGAAGTATGATTAAATATCTGTAGAGTGAGGTATGCAGTAAACCTGTGCAGTCCACTGTATTGCTGATGTTAAAAAAGCTTTTCTAGTATTAAACCCAAAATCAACTACCAACATTCGGTATCATTAGTCCTCCCCCACCTCCCCATGAATTTAGTGCTTAATATGATTCTTTTGGCTTTAAAACTGAGGAGTTTTATTAGTTGCTGAAGCTATTCAGGAAGAGGGCATTTCAAAAAGAAACATACTGTGAAATTCAGCTGGGACACTTCGTGAACTGTTGATGTTGTTTTTGTCCAAACCTGATTTAAAATGAACTAGAAAATTGCCAAAGCATCAAAGTATGGGATGGGGGAAAGTTAATATATTAAAGAAACACCATCATGAGAAGAAGTGCCATTTGAAAAATGGTATTTTAAGAAATTCACTTATCTAGGGAATAGGGCAAAATCATAATCTTTTATGAGGCCAATAAAGACTGCCCAGCTACTGCCACTTGATACAATACCTTTGTTATTGAACTTGGAAAAAAAAATCTGCTATGGACGTTGTTGGGTTTTTTGGTTGAGTGGTTTGGTTTGTTTTGGTTGGTTGGGGTTGGTTTTTTGTAATATAGGATTAGTTGGCTTTTTAACTGAAGGTGGGGTTGGTCTCTTCTGCCAGGCAACCAGCAACAGAGCAAGGGGACACAGTCTCAATTGTGCAAGGGGAGGTCTAGGCTGGATGTTAGGAGGAAGTTGTTACCAGAGAGAGTGATTAGCATTGGAATGGGCTGCCCAGAGAGGTGCTGGAGTTGCCATTCCTAGTGTCCAAGAAAAGACTGGATGAGGCACTTAGTGGTTGGATAGTCTTGGTGATGGGTCTAGTTGGTTGGCTAGGGCTGGGTGCTAGGTTGGACTGGATGATCTTGGAGGTCTCTACCAACCTGGTTGATTCTATGAATGGAAAGAACAGAAGGTGTTTGATAGTGCCCCCTACACACCTAAAGTATGGGAAGAGTATCATTCTTAAGCTATTTTCAGCTGAAATAGCTAAATTTCAAAACATATTACTTATTTTTTTAATGGATTTTTGCCTATCTCATCATCTTCAGCAAGCATTAAGTAACTTGAAATTTTTTGCAGTCTCCACTTGCTTAGAACATAGTGGCTGTTGTCAGAAATTAATTACAGTACTGCTCCTTAAAGTGCTGCCTGTTTACCCATCAAGAAGGCTCTTGTTTCCTTATAAAGAGCTTCTTTGCTCTATAACATCTTTTTAAAACATATTCCCTACAAGTTATTTAAGAATCAGCAAAGAATTCAGATGTGTTTCCTTCCTTGTGAGCCTGAGTCTACTTTGTGCTTGTCTCTGAACTCTGCCTTCTATTCCCCACCATTTGGAGAGGGGGATCTGAAATCATAGAATCAAGCAGGTTGGAAGTGACCTCCAACATCATCCAGTCCAACCTAGCACCCAGCCCTAGCCAGTCAGCTAGACCATGGCACTAAGTGACTCATCCAGGCTTTGCTTCAACACCTCCAGGACAGTGACTCCACCACCTCCCTGGGCAGCCCATTCTAATGCCAATCTCTCTCTCTGCCAACAACTTCCTCCTAACATCCAGTCTAGACCTCCCCTGCCACAACTTGAGACTGTGTCCCCTTGTTCTGTTGCTGGTTGCCTGGCAGAAGAGACCAACCCCCACTTGGCTACAATCTCTCTTCCAGTAATTGTAGACAACAATCAGGTCACCCCTGAGCCTCCTCTTCTGCAGGCTGCACACCCCCAGCTCCCTCAGCCTCTCCTCATAGGGTTTGTGTTCCAGGCCCCTCACCAGCTTCATCACCCTTCTCTGGACATCTTCCAGCACTGCAACAATCAGTTGTCCTCTTACCATATCCTCCCACCTGCTCTACTCCTCTGTAGTAAAGTGCCTCCCAAAGGCAGCAGAAGGCCTCTCTGGGGAGTCCAGCTGTTTTGGCAGCCTGCTGCTTTAGCCACTGAGACCCAGCTCTTTCCTTTGGCACAGACAAAGCAGGCTTAATGCCACTCATCAAAATACATTCACCGAGGTAAGCATAGGAAAAATGAGCCAATGGAATGCAATATGAATAACTTGTAAAACTGCAATTATGGTTAACACTTCAAGTGCTATTTACTTTAACATTTGACCAAGATAATGCTGCTAATTTCTTTTAGCTCAATCTGAAATTTAGAGTCCAATCATTCTAATTGGCAGAAAAGGGAATGCTGCCAAAACCACACACTGATTTTCCTCCCCCTTGATTCTGTTGACTGAAGTTGCACAGGATGCTGATTTGTAGATTTGGGCTTTGGCTTCTTTCTGCAAACATCCATCTTGGATCTGAAAGCTCAGAATTTAAGATGCTCCAAGTTAATGCTGTGAAGTAGATAAAGATGAAAAAAAAATCCATTAGGTCACATTTTGCAGCTCTACAGAACCCTGTGACTTTGAGGGATGATAACTTAACTAATCTTTGAAAATGAAAATCACAGATGAGCCAACCACTAGAAAACAGCAGTAATAATATAAGGAATGCTAAAGGAAAAGACAGCAGTGAATTTTATATAGACTGTTTAAGTATCATAGCCTATAGAAATAACTTGAAGCCTTTGGACAAAGTAGTTCAGCTCTGCTGATGAACATCTTCAGGCTCTTATGAAGCTTGTATACTGACAGGGGATTGGACTGAGCTAATTTAAAGTCCATTAGGCTTCCAGATCTGTCATTAAAAAATCAGTAAAAGCCACTTGTTTGCTCCATGGGCTGGTGTGCTACATGGATGGCAGAGTGATGTGGGGGAGCCTCTCACTGCCGTATAGATATTTATCACTGGGATAGAGAACAAACTGATGGCTCTCATGTATCGCAGCAGAGCCAACATAGTAGTATTGTAGAATCAGTCAGGGTTTGGAGGGACCACAAGGATCAGCCAGTTCCAACCTCCTGTCATGGCCAGGGACACCCTACCCTAGAGCAGGCTGCACACAGCCTCGCCCAGCCTGGCCTTAGACACCTCCAGCCATAGGGCCTCAACCACCTCCCTGGGCAACCCATTCCAGCCTCTCACCACTCTCATGCTCAACAACTTCCTCCTTACATCCACTCTGAACCTACCCACCTCCAGCTTTGCTCCATTCCCCCCAGTCCTGTCACTCCCTGAGAGCCTAAAAAGTCCCTCCCCAGCTTTTTTGTAGGCCCCCTGCAGATCCTGGAAGGCCACAAGGAGGTCACCTGGGAGCCTCCTCTTCTCCAGACTGAACAGCCCCAACTCTTTCAGTCTGTGCTCACAGCAGAGCTGCTGCAGCTCTCTGAGCATCCTCATGGTCCTTCTCTGGACACACTCTGATGTTCAGCTTTGATATTCCTCTCCCCTACATCTTTTTCCAGGCTAAAGAAATTGCAAGTGCTTTTGGAAGCAACACAAGTCAAGGGAATGACTTTTTTTCCCCATTTTGTCCCTCTTAAGAATATACCAATCTCTTTCCAGAGGATTTTATTATACTTTCCTTTACTCAAAACTTTGCAGTCTTCAGTTTGCAGAATTCCTCTGTTTCCAATGCTACTTACATAAGAAGTGGCATAGGTTATGCATGGTCTGTTTTACAGCCAAGTATGAGGCTGTAAAGATACTTGCATTTGTCATACTTCTTTTCTGCATCTTTCTTTCTTAGTAGGCATTCAGTAGGCATTAAAAAGGGAGTGAACTTTTAGAAAGGAAAAAAAAAACCCAAACCTTCCTGATATTAGAAAGGTTGAGAAAACATTTGGAGAATGTCTTGGGGAGAGGGAGGAAACCAACAGAAAGTCAAACAGAGTCCCTAACCTGCACACTGTCTTAGAACACATTTTCACAGTAGCGCATGAACAATCGCCTGACTCAGAATGTGTTCTAGGGCCGACTGCTTAATTATGTGTGTGATTTTGTGTGAGCAGAAGGTTTGCAAGAGTCAGGAAAATACTTCAACATCTCCAAAAGCAACGTGGAGTTTGAGCCAGGCAGCTTAATAATGCCAGGATTTTATACCGCGAAGTCTGATGCAGTGGTGCTGGTTAGTGACATTGGGAACTCTGGTCCAGACTGTGGGCTGCTGCCTGCAGGCAAATGGAGAGAGGTATTGGTATGAGAGTTTGGACCTTCTGTGCCTTTAAAGCCTGGCTGCATTTTCCAGATGCTTATAAGGAAAAAGAAGGAATCTTTGATATGGGTTTGGTGAGTGTGAATCACAGAATCATAGAATCAACCAGGTTAGAAGACACCTCCAAGATCATCCAGGCCAACCTAGCACCCAGCCCTATCCAGTCAACTACACCATGGCACTAAGTGTCTCATCCAGGTTTTTCTTTAACACCTTCAGGCATGGTGACTCCATCACCTCCCTGGGCAGCCCATTCCAATGCCAATCACTCTCTCTGCCAACAACTTCCTCCTAACATCCAGCCTAGACCTCCCCTGGCACAACTTGAGACTGTGTCCCCTTGTTCTATTGCTGGTTGCCTGGCAGAAGAGGCCACACCCCACCTGGCTACTGTGTCCCTTCAGGTAGTTGTAGACAGCAATGAGGTCTGCCCTGAGCCTCCTCTTCTGCAGGCTGCACAGCCCCAGCTCCCTCAGCCTCTCCTCACAGGGCTGTGCTCCAGGCCCCTCACCAGCTTTGTTGCCCTTCTCTGGACACCTTCCAGTATCTCAGCATCTTTCTTGAACTGAGTAGCCCAGAACTGGACACAGCACTCAAGGCATGGCCTGACCAGGAAGAAAGGAAGGAATAACAAAGGAAGAAGAACCTCCCTTGTCCTACTGGCCACAGTGTTCCTGATCCAGGCCAGGATGCCATTGGCTCTCTTGACCACCTGGGCACACTGCTGGCTAATCTTTAGCTACTATCTACTGGTACCCCCAGATCCCTCTCTGCCTGGCTGCTCTCCAGCCACTCTGTCCCCAGCCTGTCGTGGTGCCTGGAGTTGTTGTGGCCAAAGTGTAGAACCCTGCACTTGGCCTCATTAAATCTCACCGCATTGGCCTCTGCCCACCCATCCAGCCTGTCCAGGTCCCTCTGCAGTGCCCTCTTACCCTCCAACAGATCAACACCTGCTTCTACCTTGGTGGCATTTGCAAACTTACTGATGCTGGACTCAGTCCTCTCATCCAGATCCTCTTAAAATGGATGAGTTTAGAGTTAGCCAGCTGCCTGTTGACATTATTTACTTCATGCTCTCAGAAATACTACTATATTGGTCAGGTAAAGCAATGAAAAGTTTGGTGACTGCTTCTGCCATGTATATTTCTTAACACATTGCCCAGTTTTGGTATGATCTCTGTTCAGTGAGGTTGAACTGCAGTGGGTCCTTATTTGTGTGTGCATATGTGGTGTTTATTAAATATCAAAGTTTCAGTATGATGTTTCCTTTTAGGTTTATAACAAATCTGATGCTGTTTCCTATTTTATCCCAATGGGTACGTGAGATGATTTAACTTGATCCTTTTTGATCTCAATTTGAATTGCCTTGCTTAGGCTCTGGGTGATGAGAGGATATGTGGACAATGACACTGACTTAAGTCATTAAGGCAAGGTGATTTGATTGTGTAGCTGAGTCTTATCAAGGCAAATCAGTACAATATTCTGATGCTCTGTTCTGGGCTCATCCAAAATACAGAGGAAGGAAAAAATGCACACTTTGTCTGAAGTAGGCCCAGGTGATTGATAGATAATATCTGTGTCCACCATAGAGCTTTGCTGGGGATGATATGGTGCAGCTGTGTGGTGCAGCAGGCAGTCTGGAGGGCAGGGATGCCACCCAGAGGGACCTGGGCAGGCTGGAGAGGTGGGCACAAGCCAACCTCATGAGGTGCAACAAGACCAAGTGCAAAGTCCTGCAGCTGGATTGAGGCAATCCCAGGAGAGCAGCAGAGATTTATCAAAGGACAGACATCATCTGTATCTTTCCTGTATTCTCCAAGCTTGCTTTGTTTGATGGGGTGGTGGTGGGGTGTGTTTAGGGGGATTTGGGGGACTTTTTGTCTTCTTTTTGCACATTTTAGGACTTGCATGGCAATGCTTCTTAAGACCAGAGATCTATATTTTGGGGAAAACACAGGAGGAGGCTACAGGATGCTTCTCCTTTCTTTGGGCTCCTTTTTCTGTGACAGTCTTCAACCTTCTTTGCCTCTTTTGGGTGTTGTTGTCACCCTATACAGAAGCCTCTGCCAGCACTATCACATACCACATAGCGGAAAGGACGAATTTTATTCCTACTTAGCACTGTGGAGTCACACCCTACATGAATTTTAGTTGAAATCTGGCCTTGGAGAGCTGGCCTTATCAGCTGGGGTGGTAGGGAAGGCTAACAGTTTCCTTGGCCCAAAGGCATCAAATTGGATAAACAGAAAACGGGGGCCTGGAGAGTGGGAAAGCTCTTGATGGTGATTAGTTGTCATCCTGCTTGTCAGAACAAATGAAGAAGAGGAGCACAATATTTGCACTGTTTGAACAAGCCTCAGAGAGCAAATTAGATGGTAAATGTGATCATAATTTGCCTGCCTTTCTTGAAACTCCCATGGTGCTATTAGAGGTTTTTCTTTTCTCAGGTAAAAGAAGCTTTAACAAATACCCACTTAGGTGGAAACAGAAGCGCTCTGAGGTTGTTTACAGGCAGGATGTGCCAAGACTTCTGTGGTTTAAGGGAGAGTGCTTTTATCTGCATACTTCATGCCTAGTGCAAGGTGTGTAAAGCCATGGAGAAAGAGAACATATCCTAATATCACATATGATGTGGAATAAAAGATCTAGATAAGATGTATACAAAAACAGATACAATCATAGAATCAAGCAGGTTGGAAGAGACCTCCAAGATCATCCAGTCCAACCTAGCACCCAGCCCTATCCAGTCAACTAGACCATGGCACTAAGTGCCTCATCCAGTCTTTTCTTGAAGACCTCAAGGGACAGTGTCTCCACCACCTCCCTGGGCAGCCCATTCCAATGCCAATCACTCTCTCTGTGAAGAACTTCCTCCTAACATCCAGCCTAGATCTCCCCTGGCACAACTTGAGACTGTGTCCCTTTGTTCTATTGCTGGTTGCCTGGCAGAAGAGGCCACCCCCCACCTGGCTACCGTGTCCCTTCAGGTAGTTGTAGACTGCAGTGAGGTCACCCCTGAGCCTCCTCTTCTGCAGGCATCTCTACATCTTTAGAGAGGTGTGAATATGTAAAATAAGCTTGTGCCTGAGCTTCATATTGCACTTGGCTGAGGACTGTTCATAAGCAAATTACAGTGTTTTTTGGAAGGGTGTCTGAAATGTAAATTCTTCTGTCCTATTATGCTGTGATAATGTGCAGTGGCAGTCTGTGCCCCTTGCTGAACTGCCAGCACAACTAAGGTGACTACAACTGTTCCTCATCAAGAAAATCAGCACTTGTGTGTAGAAATGTGGAGTAACCTGTAGCATTTAGATAATGAGTTTGAGGTTGGAGATGGAGAAATGCTACTTACAGTTTATTTTACACGTGAAGGTATTTCACACCTAGCAGAAATCGTTAGTGTAAACAAGTATCAATTAAGAGAACAAGTATGAGCATTGTTGGAGAATATGGTAAAAGCTGTGATGGGAAAGGCTCTCTTGGGCAAAGATAGATGACTGACAGTGAAATGATTTAAAGTATTTTGATTGCCATGCAATGAAACCTGAATCTCTGGAAACTAATAAAAATTGACTGGGTTTAATTAGAGACCTATAGGAAGCAACTAAATTGTTTGAAAACCGAGTGCTTGGACTGTCATAGCTCTGATTTGTAGGTACTCATCTAGATATGAGAACATCAAACTGCATCCAAAGTCAGAAATTACCTCCATAGATAGTAAAAATAACTAAGTGAAATAAAGAGTAACTATAATTGTGAATTCATTATATCACTATGGCATTGAGGATAATGACAGGAGAAAATAAAGAGGAATGTGTTTATTTTTGTGCCTTATAAAACCATTCTAGCACACCAAGCAACTCAGACTGGTCTTGGTGTTCTCTATGAAATTGCATTTGCCTCTGCATCTCTCTATCTTTTACCTATCTTTTATCTGAAGTTGTTTAGCCTGGAGAAGAGGAGGCTCAGGGCAGACCTCATTACTGTCTACAACTACGTGAAGGGAGGCTGTAGCCAGGTGAGGTTTCATCTCTTCGGCCAGGCAACCAGCAACAGAACAAGGGGACAAAGTCTCAAGTTGTGCCAGGGGAGGTCTAGGCTGGATGTTAGGAGGAAGTTGTTGGCAGAGAGAGTGATTGGCATTGGAATGGACTGCCCAGGGAGGAGGTGGAGTCGGTGTCCCTGGAGGTGTTTGAGCAAAGGCTGGATGAGGCACTTAGTGCCATGGTCTAGTTGACTGGCTAGGGCTGGGTGCTAGGTTGGAGTGGATGATTCTGGACGTCTCTTCCAAACTGGTTGATTCTATGATTCTGTGGAAAGGCATAGCCAAAGTATCAACATTAACCAACATGAAAAAAGGAAATGATGTCCTAAAGCAGAGAAGTGAAGTTCTTGCCTGCTTGCCTGATGCAGTGCTCCAGGTGGTGTCTCACCAGAGTGGAGTAGGGGGGGAGAATCACATCCCTGGCCCTGCTGGCCACACTTCTGCTGCAGCCCAGGCTCTAGTTGGCTTTCTGGGCTGCAGGTGCACACTGCTGGCTCATGTTGATCTTCTCATCCACCAGCACCCCCAAGTCCCTCTCCTCAGGACTGCTCTCCAGACACTCACTGCCCAGCCTGTATTTGTGCTTGGGATTGCCTCAACCCAGCTGCAGAACCTTGCACTTGGTCTTGTTGCACCTCATGGGGTAGGCTTGTGCCCACCTCTCCAGCCTGTCCAGGTCCCTCTGGATGGCATCCCTGCCCTCCATCCTGTCTGCTGCACCACACAGCTGCACCACATCATGCCCAGCAAAGCTCTGTGGTGGGCATAGATATTCTCTAGCAATCTCTTGGGCTTACTTCAGACAAAGTGTGCATTTTTTCCTTCCTCTGTATTTTGGATGAGCCCAGAACAGCACATCAGAATAAATGCAAAATACTCTGCTCCAGTCAGTCACTGAACAGTGCCAGATACTGTATTGTGCAAATACAAGCTGTTAAGTGTCTACTTTGGTGGCTGGGGCAGCTTTTACCAGTATTTTAATATACTGAAGTTCCAGTGAATCAAATTATATAATACAGCTGGCAAAATACTACTGTATTCATGTTAGTAATGCACAGTGACAAGCAATTGCATTTATTTTTTTTCTTTATTGAATAATTCAGGCTTTAAAAATATTTATTTGGCCATTTTGCATCTCCTTTTTGTTATTTTAAAAGATCCTAAGTGTTTAGCAGGATCATACACTAATGATTTTTAATCTGCAATAGGAAGCACACAGAATATGAACAGTGATGTGAAATAGATTAATTAAAATCAATGTTACTTCAGTGAATATTAATTGAATTATTAATGCTTGGATCAGGGGTTTTACCCATTTTGTGATTATTCAGCTTGTTGGCTGGTGCATGCATTTCTGTTGATGAAAGCCATTTCTCCATCTTCCTTGGTTGCTTTGCTGTCTACAACTACCTGAAGGGAGGATGTAGCCAGGTGGGGGTTGGCCACTTTTCCCAGACAACCAGCAGTAGAACAAGGGGACACAGTCTCAAGTTGTGCTGGGAGAAGTATAGGCTGGATGTTAGGAGGAAGTTGTTGGCAGAGAGAGTGATTGGCATTGGAATGGGCTGCCCAGGGAGGTGGTGGAGTCAGTGTCCCTGGAGGTGTTCAAGAAAAAACTGGATGAGGCACTTAGTGCCATGGTTTAGTTGACTGGATAGGGCTGGGTGCTAGGTTGGGCTGGATGATCTTGGAGGTCTCTTCCAACCTGGTTGATTCTATGATTCTAAAGGAATCTGTTACCAATACCAACTAGGTGGCAGGAACTTGCTCATAGCCAACTTTTTGTCAGTGCTGTCTCTGTCACCTTTTGCAATCCTTTTGCAGAAGTAGCCTAAAAGCTCTTCAGATGTGCTGTGATCAAAAGTGAGGTCGGCTGGTGGCAGGAGTGCTGTGGTCTAAGTTTGTAGCTGTAGTCATGCTGGGCAGTCAGAAAGCACTGAGCCCTGATGCCCAACGCTGCTTCTGCGAGCACACTGCCATTGGGCTTCCCACTCCACTGGCCCCATGCACTTGGGTGGATGGTGGAGTAGAGCTGCAGAGAACCTCCTTCCTAGCTTTGGGCTGAGGAAAGTTGCTCTCTCTCCTCTTTGCTCTGACTCCTATTAATATCCCTCCCCCCAGGGTACTGGAGCATACCATTTCAGCTGAAATAGATTAAAAGTTCCTCTGTTTTGATGCCAACAATAATGTGATAAATTCATTTGCCAGTTCTCTGGGGGTTTTGTACCTTGAAGGGATAAGCTCAGGGTCCAAGGGAAAGATTGTTAGCCCATTGAACTTGGAGAGGGGCTTCACCCACCTACCACTGTTTTGCCAATTGTAGCATTATGAAATAGTCTATTAAAAATACGTAATTCACCTCTTAATTATTTACTGCAAACAGAACAGGGAGTTTTGTGTGTGTGTGTTTGTACAGAGCAGAGGAGACCGTGTCTCTTGTTTCTTTTTCTTGGTCTGTTTTCAGGAAGTCCAATGTGGTGACTGGCTAGGAGAGCTGTTTCTGCAAGAGTAGTGCAGGTAAAATAAAATACATTTGTATTTTCCCCCATAACTAACAGATGTGGAAGGTGGAAAAAGTTTGGAAAGGATTCTTAGAGTGGAGGATTGTCAACAGTGCCTTGGCAAATGAGCAGTGATTTTTGAGACTGCTATGGAAGAGCTACAATTAACAATCCTGAGACCTTTGAGGAAACCATCTATAACATGAGTTTCCAGTATACTATGAAATACAAAAGCTGTTACAATACCTGTAACACATAAATAGGGAAGGATGAAACCTTGTTATGTTATAGATCTTGAGAGAACCTCATGGTTTTGAACATTTGTTTAAATATAGACTGGATGTTAGGAGGAAGTTGTTGCCAAAGAGAGTGATTGGCATTGGAATGGGCTGCCCAGGGAGGTGGTGGAGTCACTGTGCCTGGAAGTGTTCAAGAAAAGACTGGATGAGGCACTTAGTGCCATGGTCTAGTTGACTGGCTAGGGCTGGATGCTAGGTTGCACTGGATGATCTTGGAAGTCTCTTCCAACCTGGTTGATTCTATGATTCTATGGTCTAGTTGATTGGCTAGAGCTGGGTGCTAGGTTGCACTGGATGATCTTGGAAGTCTCTTTCAACCTGGTTGATTCTATGATTCTATGGTCTAGTTGATTGGCTAGGGCTGGGTGATAGGTTGGACTGGATGATCTTGGGGTCTCTTCCAACCTGGTTGATTCTATGATTCTATGGTCTAGTTGATTGGCTAGGGCTGGGTGCTAGGTTGGACTGGATGATCTTGGAAGTCTCTTCCAACTTGGTTTGTTCTATGATTCTATGGTCTAGTTGATTGGCCAGGGCTGGGTTGATAGGTTGGACTAGATGATCTCGGAGGTCTCTTCCAACCTAGTTGATTCTATGATATTATTTGTTGGATTACAATACATTATCACTGATTCTCAAACATAACTGAGCTGTAATTCTATTCTTTTCTAGCCAGCTGGGATTTGGCTTTCAGTTGAAGGCATTGTGCATCTCAACAGTGAAGTGTAATGTTCCTGTCTTTACCAGTATCTGTAGTTCTGCCAGCCATGTGGCTGTTGAGCTTTTTTCCTTCACTGTGAATCAGCAGTAGAGCTTATTTCAATTATTTATTGTGATTTATTTTTATTTATTATTTATAGAAACTGCATTAACTGGTAATATGGTTTGCATTTCTATACTACTTTCTTTAGCACTATGACTCTTTATGTGGTTGTTATAAAACATGACTTGTGTTGGAATAGATTTTGGACAAGAACTGAGTAAATGAAATTGTTGTTCAAAGGCAGGTCTGTTGTCACTGGGGTGGATGTAAGTTGTCCAGGGCCTGTGTCACAGCACTTCCAGCTTCCTAATAGTGGGCACAAAATATCTTTCACATCTATTTCTTCACATGCCCTTTCTCTTAATTTTGGTCTCCATCTGATGGGGCACTTAAAATACTCTGGATATGCCTAAGGCTTTGGTGACAAGCAAGAAAGTCTTTTTGTGAAAGTGCTTTATTAATTTATTTCTCTTTATTTTTCTCACCTTTTTTCTTTTCCCTTGTTTTCTGCCCCTCTTAATTTCCATATCTCTGTTGTTTGGGCTGAATTGATGTTTCTGATATGTTGTGTAACAAGATGTTAGTAATATCTAGTAATTTACCTAACTAGTTTTTCAACACTGCTAGCAATTGAAAGAGAAAGGAGTGTAAATTTTATTCACATCAAAGAAAATATCCTTGCTTTATGTGGCAGTAGCACTGGGAACAGCTTCATCAACTTGAAAAGTATTTTACAACCTGCTGCTGCTGTAGTGGCATAAGATTAATCAGTTGTCCAAGGGAAAGGGTTTTTGAAAGTCGTGAGTTTGTGTGGTGAAGTCACAAGTCTGATTGTGAGTCTTTGGCAGCCATGAGCCAGATTGTAGATGGAATTTGCACATACATATCAGATCTGAATGTGTCCAGAGAAGGGCAATGAAGCTGGTGAGGGGCCTGAAACACAAATCCTATGAGGAGAGGCTGAGGAAGATGAGGTTGTTTAGCCTGGAGAAAAAGAGCCTCAGGGGCGACCTCACTGCTATCTGCATCTACCTGAGGGGAGGCTGTAGCCAGGTGGGGTTCAGTTTCTTCTCCCAGACAACCAGCAACTATCAACTTAACACCACTATGGGCGTTAAACTATGTCTCTAAGTGCCATGTCCACATGTTTCTTGAACACCTCCAGGGATGGTGACCACTTTTGCAGGAAAGCAATGTTTCTTAATAGTCAACCTAAACCTCCCCTGGCACAATTTCAGGTCATTTCCTGAATGAGTAAAGAGAAGAGACTGATACCCACCTTACAACCTCCTTTCCAGCCTCCTCTTCTCCAGGCTAAAGAATTCCAGTTCCCTCAGCCATTCCTTGTAAGACCTGTTCTTTAGAGCCTTCACCAGCTTTGTTGCCCTTCCCTGGACATGCTCCATCAACTCTATGTCCTTCTTGTAGTGAGAGGCCAAAAACTGAACATGCTATTCGAGTTGCAACCTCACCAGTGCCAAGTACAGGGTCACAATCACTTCCCTGGTCCTACTGGTCACACTATTCCTGACACAGACCAGGCTGCTGTTGGTGTCTTGGCCCCCTGAGAACACTTCTGACTCATGTTCAGATGGCTGTCAACCAACACCTCCAGCTCCTTTTCCACCAGGCAACTTTACAGCCACTCCTCCCCAAGTCTGTAGTGTTGCATGAGGTTGGTGTGACCCAAATGCAAGACTCAGCACTTGGCTTTGTTAATCCTTGTGCAACTGATCTCAGCCCATTGATCCAGCCTGTCCAGATCTTTCTGCAGAGCCTTCCTACCTTCAAGCAGATGAACACTCCTGCCCAATTTAGTGTCATCTGCAAGTTTACTGAGGGTGTATCTCAATTCCTTCATCCAGATATTAAAGAGAACTTCCCCCTACACTGAGCCCTGAGGAAAACCAGTTGTAGCTGGCCACTGGATTTAATTCCATTCACCACTGCTCTTTGAGTCCACCTATCTAGCCAGATCTTAACCCAACAAACTCACACATCCAAGCCACAAGCAGTCAGTTCCTCCAGGAACTGTTGGAAGCAGCATCAAAGGCTTTACCAAAGTCCACATAAACAACATCCAGAACCTTAGAATCATAGAATCAACCAGGTTGGAAGAGACCTCCAAGATCATCCAGTCCAACCTATCTACCAGCCCTATCCAGTCAACTAGGCCATGGCACCAAGTGCCTCATCCAGGCTTTTCTTCAACACTTCCAGGGATGGTGGCTCCACCACCTCCCTGTGCAGCCTTTCCTTCATCCACTAAGCTGTAGCAGAAAGAGATTGGGTTCATTAAGGAGGACCTGCCCTTCATGAACCCATGCCATCTGGGCCTCATCCTCTGGTTGCCCTGCACATGCTGCACAATGACACTCATGATGACCTGCTCCATGACCTTCCCCAGCACCAAGGTCAGGCTGAGAGGTCTCTAGTTCCCCAGGGAACAGGGGAAGAATAACCTCCCTTATCCTGCTGGCCACACTCTTCCTGATCCAGACCAGGATGCCATTGGCTCTCCTGGCCACACTGCTGGCTTGTGTTCATCTACTCTCTACCTGTACCCCCAGGACTCTTTCTTCCTGGCTGCTCTCCAGCCACTTTGGTTTTAGTGTCTTGGTTCCATTTAGAAATGTTCTACACATAGAGCTGGCAAGAGGAGACAGGTTGCTTAAGATAGGGTAGATTTCTGTTTAATTCAGTAGGGTATGCTGTCTTTTTAAAAGGTAACAGCGATTGTGTCAGCACTTCCTACATAAGGACAGATGAAATGATGGCTTCTGATGATTCAACATCAGCAGCTTTTCTGAACTCTAAGCCACTGGGATAATTCTGTCTTTTCTTGGAATAATTTGATATGTAAAACTTTTGTTCTTGTCTCTCTCTCTTTAGGTTTGTTTGATAATGATTTACTGTTCATTTTGTTTAGCTAATAGTTTGTCTGTGAAATCATTAATTGTAGATTGACCTTGGCAACAAATTATTCTTCCCCTGTACTCAGCACAGCTCAGGCCACACCTTAAGTACTGTGCCCAGCTCTGGGCTCCTCAATTCAAGAGAGGTGTTGAGATACTGGAATGTGTTCAGAGAAAGGCAACAAATCTGATGAGGGGTCTGGAACACAAACCCTATGAGGAGAGGGTGAGGGAGCTGAGGGTGTTTAGCCTGGAGAAGAGGAGGCTCAGGGGTGACCTCGTTGCTGTCTACAACTACCTGAAGGGAGGCCGTGGCCAGGTGGGGTTGGTCCCTTCTGCCAGGCAACCAGCAACGGAAGAAGGGGACACAGTGTCAAGTTGTGGTGGGGGAGGTCTAGGATGGATGTTAGGAGGAAATTGTTGGCAGAGGGAGTGATTGGCATTGGAATGGGCTGCCCAGGGAGGTGGTGGAGTCGCC
Organism: Pogoniulus pusillus; assembly: GCF_015220805.1. Classification (NCBI taxonomy): domain Eukaryota; kingdom Metazoa; phylum Chordata; class Aves; order Piciformes; family Lybiidae; genus Pogoniulus; species Pogoniulus pusillus. Next base: position 46,262,590 of record NC_087265.1, read on the forward strand.
ATCCCTGGAGGTGTTGAAGCAAAGCCTGGCTGAGGCACTTAGTGCCATGGTCTGGTTGATTGGCCAGGGCTGGGTGCTAGGTTGGACTGGATGATGTTGGAGGTCTCTTCCAACCTGGCTGATTCTATGATTCTATGACTCAGTCCCTACTTAATGTTGCCAAAGGCACTATTGTTCTGATGAAAGCATTGCAAAGTGTTCAGCAAAGTGGGTCTGGAGAAATACCCACCTGCTTTCAACAGGGTCCAGTGAGGGCAAATAGGAAGCGCTGCTGTCACCAGCAAGCTTTCTTGTGCAGACCTGTATCCTTCTGGAGCAGGGGACAGAATGACACCAGGTTCACTTACCAACTCATCACACTGCCCTTGAGGAACTATAACAGCTCAACAGATTAATCAGATAGATTCATACTCCTGCGCTATGGCGATTACCAAAGGTCTGTTTTGATGGCTCTCGTTCTGGCACTTCTCCCACTGAAACCCTTTTCAAGTTTAAAGCAGAACTAATTAATTCTAGGGCAATACTGAATGGTTCCTTTCAGGTTAGTAGTTCAGCCAGTTTATGTCTTGGATGCTCTAAGTCTCACTGAGATATCTTAAACCAATTCTCCAGAGAGTGTAGAAAAGTTACCTTACTACTGGATATACAAGCATTTTAATGAGTGAAATCATGAGTAGCTACAGAGCTAAACATTTATAGTGTTGAGTTGCATGGGGTTTTTTTCTGTCATGAAGATGCCATGCTTCTCTTTTACTGAAGATCACCTGTATTTCTTCAGAAGTGCTTTCAGCTAGACAGCATTCTTCTGCACAGGGATCATAATCTGCCATGTGTTAATAGCACATGTCACTTTACTCCAGAAGTGGCTGCGTTGTGCTGACTGCCTTTAAGACAGAATATCTATCATAGGATTGCAGCTGATCTCTATGACAGTTGACATACACCAATGAAAACAATACTGTGGGAATTATGTGCTGTCTTGTCAGGATCTCTCAAGCTTTTGCAGCAGAGGCAATAATATCTATTACATTTGAGGTAAAGTGAAAAATAAATTTACCTAGGCCAGTAGGACAAGGGAGGTTATTCTGCCCTTGGACTCAGCACTGGACAGGCCACACCTTGAGTGCTGTGTCCAGTTCTGGGCTCCTCAATTCAAGGGAGATGTTGAGGTGCTGGAAGATGTCCAGAGAAGGGCAACGAAGCTGGTGAGGGGCCTGGAACACAGCCCTGTGAGGAGAGGCTAAGGGAGCTGGGGGTGTGCAGCCTGCAGAAGAGGAGGCTCAGGGCAGACCTCACTGCTGTCTGCAACTACCTGAAGGGAGGCTGTAGCCAGGTGGGGTTGGTCTCTTCTGCCAGGCAACCAGCAACAGAACAAGGGGACACAGTCTCAAGTTGTGGCAAGGGAGGTCTAGGCTGGATGTGAGGAGGAAGTTGTTGTCAGAGAGAGTGATTGGCATTGGAATGGGCTGCCCAGGGAGGTGGTGGAGTCACCATCCCTGGGGGTAGAAAAGCCTGGATGAGGCACTTAGTGCCATGGTCTCGTTGACTGGATATGGGTAGGTGGTAGGTTGGCCTGGCTGATCTTGGAGGTCTCTTCCAACCTGCCTGATTCTGTGATTCTCAAATAATCCAAACCTGTGACCACCAGATAATCAGAATAATCATTGCATCCTCAACCATAAAAAAAATCTTAACTTTTTTTTTTTTTTCTTCCTGTGTGAATAAGATTTGAGAGTTGAATGGCATATGATAATGTTGATCTTGGACTGGATAATCTTAGAGGTCTCTTCCAACCTGCTTGATTCTATGATTCTAAATAATGTTGAGTTTAAAAACTGAATTCCTTGTTTAGACATACTCAACCATTTTAAACAATGGTAGGAAAAAACCTCCAGACATTGGCCTCCTCTTGAGAGAGTTCATTATCTGCTCTGCTTTTGGTGTAGCTTCAACTTTCCAATGCCATGCTATTCTAACAGCTAGCCTAAAGTGAAAATCAATTGTACCCCTACAATGTTTGAAAATCAGGTGTTTAGAATAGAATCATAGAATCAACCAGGTTGGAAGAGACCTCCAAGATTATTCAGTCCAACCTAGCACCCAGCCCTATCCAGTCAACCAGACCATGGCACCAAGTGCCTCATCCAGGCTTTGCTTGAACACCCCCAGGGATGGAGACTCCACCACCTCCCTGGGCAGCCCATTCCAATGACAATCACTCTCTCTGCCAACAACTTCCTTCTAACATCCAGCCTGGACCTCCCCCATGTTTAAAACATGATCATGAAAAAAACATTATGCTCTAATTATTCTCACAGGAAAGGTAATTGTGGAAAACTTTACCATTGCAAATCTGTAAGAAAGTGCATTTTTAAGAAATCCAGTTGTGATGGTTTGGGTGTTAACCACCTCCCTCACACTTAAGAACATCACTTAGACTAGACTCAGCTGATCTGAAAATTAGAATCACAGTATCACAGTATCATCAGGGTTGGAAGAGACCTCACAGATCATCAAGTCCAACCCTTTGCCACAATTCTCAAGGCTAGACCATGGCACCAAGTGCCACATCCAATCCTGCCTTGAACCGCTCCAGGGACAGCGACTCCACCACCTCCCCGGGCAGCCCATTCCAGTGTCCAATGACTCTCTCAGTGAAGAACTTTCTCCTCACCTCCAGCCTAAATTTCCCCTGGTGCAGCCTGAGGCTGTGTCCTCTTGTTCTGGTGCTGGCAACCTGAGAGAAGAGAGCAACCTCCTCCTGGCCACAACCACCCCTCAGGTAGTTGTAGACAGCAATAAGGTCACCCCTGAGCCTCCTCTTCTCCAGGCTAACCAATCCCAGCTCCCTCAGCCTCTCCTCATAGGGCTGTGCTCAAGGCCTCTATACAAGCAAACAGTTACAGTATGTACACCTAGAGACAGAAATATGCAAGTAAAAACTAATACAGAAACACAACAGTCCTCCCAGAAAGCAGAGTCCCTAGGAAGGGCTCCCAACCACCATTACATCTTCTTTTCACCCCTCTACCTTACCCCAGACCTTGCCTTATGTTCAAGGTGAGTTTGGAGAGTCAGCCAAGGGGTTAGGAAGCAGGCGGATTAGTTAGGCAGCAGGTTAGAGAAAGTGCAGCCCCAAAGCCAGAAAGCAACTCTCTTATCTATGTTTGCACTCTTCTTACCCATCTCAGGAGCCTATGAGTGCAGCAGACATCCCCATTGTTTCCTTTTCACAGCCTAGCATCTAATTCTTCTCACCAAAATACCCCAGCTAGGCTCAAACTAGCATACCAGTTTTGCAAGCTGCTGCCACTCTAAACACTACTTGAAAAACTTTCAATTTAGCTTCAGAATAGGCACATTGCTACTGGAAAAAGTGCAAGGTTTTGCAGTGATTTATATCCTTATTTTGCTGACTCACTGCCCTGATGCTCAATAGCTTGAAGAAGTAGCTCTAGAATTAAGCAGTTGGTAGCCTTGAGCATCTCTTTACTCTCTCAGATTTTCTGTTTAATTGATTTGCTCCTCATTTTGGCATGTTGTGCACTTCTGCTTTTGCTATTAGTTTTATTGTGTTGCCATTAATAGTTTTATTTCTCATTCTTTCCTGTTTTATTGGTACATTCTGCACTTGACTCAGAGCTCTCAGCATATTTGTTCAGTATTAGATACTAGCGCAAGGCAACCCCAAAGGGACTTTGCCATTTCCAGTTGTGTCTAAAATAATCTTTATATGGCTGTGAGCAGGGACTGTCCCCAAAAGCACTGACTTGATGCTTAAGCTAGGGAAACTGTAGTACAGTAGTTTGGTTTGATGCAGCTGAGTAGCAAAAGACAGGAAGATCTTGAAGGAGATGAAGTGTATAATCCTCTATTTCAGTTTGCAGAATTGAGGGTATTCTTGGGAAAACTCAGACAAAGTAGTGAAAATCTGGGCTCTTCTCATCTCCACTAGGCTTATGCCAGCAGTCTTAGGTTTTGGATTGATTGTCTGAGGTAAAGCAGAGCCTCAGTGTTGGGAGGGAGCAGTATATATGTACCTAATGCCTTCTCAGAAACAACCAAAGTCTGTGTTCTGCAAAGAGCTGGAATCGTTTGGCAAGGGGGTTGAATGCTACACTGGGCCTTGTATTATCTTTCAAGAACCATTTAAAACAGTAGATTGTTGAACATTTTACTCCATTGCAGGTGATATGACTGTCTGAGGTAAGGCAGGGCCTCAGTGTTGGGAGGGAGCAATGTGTGTGTACCTAATGCCTCTCAAAAACAACCAAAGTCTGTTCCAGAAAGAGCTGGGATCGTTTGGCAAGGGTGCTGAATGCTGCGCTTGGCTTTGCTGGACATTATCCTTCTAGAAGCATTTAAAACAGTAGATAGTTGAATGTGTTACTCCATTGCAGGTGATATGACTGTCTGAAGTAAGGCAAGGCCTTAGTGTTGGGAGAGAGCAATATATGAGTACCTAATGCCTCCTCAAAACCAACCAAATCTGTGTTCTAGAAAGAGCCGTGATCATTTGGCAAGGGTGGTGAATGCTACACTTGGCTTTGTTGGACATTATCTTTCAAGAACCACTTAAAACAGTAGATGGTGGAATGTTTTACTCCATTGCAGGTGATATTGACTGTCTGAGGTAAGGCAGGGCTTCAGTATTGGGAGGAAGAAATATATAAGTACCTAATGCTTCTCAAAAACAACCAAAACCTGTGTTCTAGAAAGAGCTGGGATCGTTTGGCAAGAGTGGCAAATGCTGCACTTAGCTTTGTTGGACATTATCCTTCTAGAAGCATTTAAAACAGTAGATAGTTGAATGTGTTACTCCATTGCAGGTGATATGACTGTCTGAAGTAAGGCAAGGCCTTAGTGTTGGGAGAGAGCAATATATGAGTACCTAATGCCTCCTCAAAAACAACCAAATCTGTGTTCTAGAAAGAGCCATGATCATTTGGCAAGGGTGGTGAATGCTACACTTGGCTTTGTTGAACATTATCCTTCTAGAAGCATTTCAAACAGTAGGTAGTTGAATGTTTTACCCCATTGCAGGTGATATGGCTGTTGTACTGGTGATTGTCTTACATATTTACTTGAGGTTGTCTCCCCAATCCAGTGTGGTCCATCCAACTTCTCTGTTCTTACAGACTTTAAAAATGATGAAAGTCCAAGAGAAGATGAATAATCTCCTCAATATCCCAGAAATACTGCTGGGAGGGGAGGTCTAGCCTTTGTATTTCTTGCACCTGGGGGTACTGGTAGACAGGAGGCTGAAGATGAGGCAGCAGTGTGCCCAGGTGGCCAAGAGAGCCAATGGCATCCTGCCCTGGATCAGGAATGCTGTGCCCACTAGGACAAGGGAGGTTATTCTGCCCCTGGACTCAGCACTGGTCAGGCCACAACTTGAGTGCTGTGTCCAGTTCTGGGCTCCTCAATTCAAGAGAGATGTTGAGATACTGGAACATGTCCAGAGAAGGGCAACAAAGCTGGGGAGAGTCCTGGAGCACAGCCCTGTGAGGAGAGGCTGAGGGAGCTGGGGGTGTGCAGCCTGCAGAAGAGGAGGCTCAGGGCAGACCTCATTGCTGTCTACAACTACCTGCAGGGAGGCTGTAGCCAGGTGGGGTTGGTCTCTTCTGCCAGGCAACCAGCAGCACAACAAAGGGACACAGTCTCAAGTTGTGCCAGGGGAGGTCTAGGCTGGATGTTAGGAGGAAGTTGTTGGCAGAGAGAGTGATTGGCATTGGAATGGGCTGCCCAGGGAGGTGGTGGAGTCACCATCCCTGGAGGTGTTGAAGCAAAGCCTGGCTGAGGCACTGAGTGCCATGGTCTGGTTGACTGGCTAGGGCTGGGTGCGAGGTTGGACTGGCTGATCTTGGAGGTCTCTTCCAACCTGGTTGATTCTATGATACTGTAAAGGAAATAACAGCACAGCACAAGAGCTAATGGGGAGTTCAGCACACAGCTGAGCTGAGGTCCTACACAGTGTTTTTCAAATGATCAGAATTTCTCAGTGATTCACAGAGAGCAAGTGGAGTTGGAAGGGAACTCTCCAGGTCATGTAGGCCAACCTTTTGCTTAGAGTAGGGCTTAGTCAAAGTTAGATCAGGTCATTTGGGGCTTTGTCCTGTTAAGGTGTGACAGTCTCCAGGAATGGAGATTCCTTGGCCTGTCTGGGCAGCCTGTCCCAGGGATCAGCAGATTTGAGAATGATATCTGCACTATGCCCTTCCCTGCAGTGTGACCACCAAAACACAGAGTGTTTTTTCCTTTAGTAAGTTTGCAGCATGGTGCTTGGCACTTTTTACTGGCACTTTCATATAGAAATACAGCAGGCAAAGAAGCTAAGATATAGTTTGCAACATAAAAAACCTTCAGGAGAACTTTTGTTTTGGCAGCAGATGGGGAGGCACATGTACATAACTGCCATAGCACATGGTAGTAAAAATCAGGCACCCTTAGCTCTGAGAGGATCGTTTTGGTTGCTCTGTCTGGAATTGTCATAAAAGTAAAGGTGGAGGAAAAATTATGCATAAGCATTACTTAGTTTCTGAAGGGAAATGAAAAATCCAGGCTGGGCAGTGAGTGGCTGGAGAGCAGCCCTGAGGAGAGGGACTTTGGGAAGCTGGTGGACAAGAAGCTCAAAATAAGCCAGCAGTGTGCACTTGCAGCTCAGAAAGGCAAGCAGAGCCTGGGCTGCAGCAGGAGAAGTGTGTCCAGCAGGGCCAGGGAGGTGATTCTCCCCCTCTACTCTGCTCTGCTGAGACCCCACCTGGAGTACTGTGTCCAGTTTTGGAGCCCCTATTGCAAGTAGGATGTGGAGATGCTGGAGTGTGTCCAGAGAAGGGCCTTGAGGATGCTCAGAGGGCTGCAGCAGCTCTGCTGTTAGGACAGGCTGAAAGAGTTGGGACTACTGAGTCTGGAGAAGAGAAGGCTCCCAGGTGACCTTCTAGGATCTGAAGGGGGCCTACAAAAATACTGGGGAGGGACTTTTTAGGCTCTCAGGGAGTGACAGGACTGGGGGGAATGGAGCAAATCTGGAGATGGGTAGGTTCAGAGTGGATGTGAGGAGGAAGTTCTTGAGCATGAGAGTGGTGAGAGGCTGGAATGAGTTGCCCAGGGAGGTTGTCAGGGCCCCATGGCCGGAGGTGTTTAAGGCCAGGCTGGATGGGGCTGCTCTAGGGTAAAGTGTCCCTGCCCATGGCAGGGAGCTTGGAACTAGATGATCCTTGTGGTCCCTTCCAAGCCTGACTGATTCTACGATTCTATGACAGTAGTAAAACATATTTACTACAGTGGAGAGACTGCCAAGGGAGGACATTTGTTTATTCCAGGTTTTTGAAAGATACAGACATCAAGAAAGAGGAGAAATTCTTCAGAGGCACCATGGAAGTGTCACTAATGGATTGGGAAAATTAATGGGACAATAAAATAATTAAGAAAGGAGAATTTTCACCTGAGGCTGTCAAATTTGACATAACTGATAGGAGATGGAATTTCCTAGGTTATACTTGAAGAAGAATTAATTCAAGAAGTGTCAATTGGCCAATAAATCATTTCAGTTAAATTACAGAAGAGGTTTGTAGCTTCCAAAAGAAAATTGTGTTTGTTTTTGTATGTGAAGAGATCACCATGTAATATGCCAAGCTGTTGGCAGCCAGGGGCTCTCTGAGCAAAGACTGTCACATCGCTTTAAGTACAGACATCTTGAGGATGGCTGTGCACTGAGGGGGTTTTTATTTGTATTTCCTCTTCGATTTTAAACTTCCTTTTCCAACATTCTGTTTTTCTTCTTTAATTTGTGTTTTATTTCCTCAGCTTCTTCATTTTTCACAGGCTGAAATCAGCAATAGTGCAAATACCTGGGTAAGAGTTTTGAGTGGGTCTGTCTTACTTCTGGACATCTTCACTGCTCTCTCTTGTATTGAATTGGCCAGCAGGACAAGGGAGGTTATTCTTCCAACCTGTACTCAGCACTGGTCAGGCCACACCTTGAGTACTGTGTCCACAGTATCACAGTATTATCAGGGTTGGAAGAGACCTCACAGATCATCAAGTCCAACCCTTTACCACAGAGCTCAAGGCTGGACCATGGCACCAAGTGCCACATCCAATCCTGCCTTGAACAGCCCCAGGGACGGCGACTCCACCACTTCCCCGGGCAGCCCATTCCAGTGTCCAATGACTCTCTCAGGGAAGAACTTTCTCCTCACCTCCAGCCTAAATCTTCCCTGGTGTAGCCTGAGGCTGTGTCCTCTCGTTCTGGTGCTGGCCACTTGAGAGAAGAGAGCAACCTCCTCCTGGCTACAACCACCCCTCAGGTAGTTGCAGACAGCAATAAGGTCACCCCTGAGCCTCCTCTTCTCCAGGCTAACCAATCCCAGCTCCCTCAGCCTCTCCTCGTAGGGCTGTGCTCAATGCCTCTCACCAGCCTCGTCGCCCTTCTCTGGACACACTCAAGCCCAGTTCTGGGCTCCTCAATTCAAGAGAGATGTTGAGGTGCTGGAAGGTGTCCAGAGAAGGGCAACAAAGCTGGTGAGGGGCCTTGAACACAGCCCTGTGAGGAGAGGCTGAGGGAGCTGGGGGTATGCAGCCTGGAGAAGAGGAGGCTCAGGGCAGACCTCATTGCTGTCTGCAACTACCTGCAGGGAGGTTGTAGCCAGGTGGGGTTGGTCTCTTCTGCCTAACAACCAGCAATAGAAGAAAGGGACACAGTCTCAAGTTGTGCCAGGGGAGGTCTAGGCTGGATGTTAGGAGGAAGTTGTTGGCAGAGAGAGTGATTGGCATTGGAATGGGCTGCCCAGGGAGGTGGTGGAGTCATCATCCCTGGAGGTGTTGAAGCAAAGCCTGGATGAGGCACTTAGTGCCATGGTCTAGTTGATTCTAGTTGACTGGGTAGGGCTGGGTGCTAGGTTGGTCTGGATGATGTTGGAAGTCTCTTCCAGCCTGGTTGATTCTGTTCTATTCTAAATGCAACAGTACATCTATCAGCGAGTTAAATTTTTTTCAGAGATTTTCTGCAGCTTGTGTTATGGTTGCAGAGTTGTGACAAGGGAAGGGTTAAGTCTGTCACTAGAGTGGACCAAGTAACTTGTTTGGTCAGAAGGAAAGGTTACTTCAAGGCTGTTTTCACTTGTTATTTTTATTCATGTCAATTCGTAGCGACTCAAAAAGCCTTCTGGACTTTGTGGAGGCTGCTGTATTTACAGGCAGTGTGGAGGTTACCAGTAAGTAGCCAGCAAGCCCACTATGGAATGGGAGTGACATTATTGGATATCTTTTCTCCTGTCTGAACTTGCAAGCGAGAGAATTGCATTCACTTGTCTAAACTGGTGCAGGAGGCTGTATGTGTATATAGATAAGAAATCAGCTGCATTCATGGGAAGAAAACAGAACAAGGGGACACAGTCTCAAGTTGTGCTGGGGTAGGTATAGGCTGGATGTTAGGAGGAAGTTCTTCACAGAGAGAGTGATTGGCATTGGAATGGGCTGCCCAGGGAGGTGGTGGAGGCACCGTCCCTGGAGGTGTTGAAGCAAAGCCTGGATGAGGCACTTAGTGCCATGGTCTAGTTGACTGGCTAGGGCTGGGTGCTAGGTTGGACTGGCTGATCTTGGAGGTCTCTTCCAGCCTGGTTGATTCTATGATTCTTCTGTTTTGAACTATCAGGTTGATTGAAATGCTTTACATTGTTCTCCAAACATCAGATTGATGCCAGTCTTGCCTCAATCAAGCCTTAAGACAGTTATTATTGCGAGACAAGGCGATTTCTGTTCCGTTGGCTGGTTGACTCTTTTGTATTCAGCTGTTCCTTTGAAACTCCTATGGAAACTTTTGGAGTTTCACATGAGGCAGCATTTGAAAAACACTGATTTTTTATTTTTTTGCAAGTGCCCATTGTATTGGTAAAGGCAGGGGAAGTACTGGTTATGTGTGTCCTAGCAATGGTTTTCTTTTCCTTGCTGTGCTGTACAATACATGCTCTTCTCTGGCATTCTCTTCTGCTTGAAAAGCTTGACACTAAGTGGATATATATTTTTAAATATAGACAGGAAAGCCATTATTTTTTATTTAGCTTTTACTGTGTAATGGAATTTGTGACAAGGTTATTTGCTTCAATATAATTTTGTGTACTGATTAGTGTTCTTTGGAAAGGGCCTTGAGGCGTGTTGCACGAAAGATGCTATATAAGTAGGGAATGGAAGGGTAAACGACCTTCATTTAAATGCAGCCAAGTAATCATTATCAAAGTTTTAAGCAATTTGAACTGCCTAACAGGAGGTATGATGACAATAATTGCCAATGTCCTTAAAGGACAGCTGTACCCATTTGATCACTGCCACATGCTTAAAGTTCATGAAGGGAAAACCATTTCTCACAATCTCTGAGCAGCGTCTGAGGATATCTACTTAAAGACACAAAACAAAAAGAATCCCACAAACAAACAAAAACCCAACCAACAAACAAAATGGTAATAAAATGAACAAACAGGTACACCCCCCACCCAAACCAAAATGGTAAGAATCATAGAATCATGGAATCAGTCAGGGTTGGGAGGGACCTCAAGGATTGTCTACTTCCAGGCTCCCTGCCATGGGCACGGACACCCTACCCTACATCAGGCTGGCCACAGCCTCAGCCAGCCTGGCCTTAAAATCCTTCAGGCATGGGGTCTCAACCACCTCCCTAGGCAACCCATTCCAGCCTCTCACCACTCTCATGTTCAACAACTGCCTCCTCACATCCACTCTGAACCTACCCACCTCCAGATTTGCTCCATTCCCCCCAGTCCTGTCATTCCCTTATAGCCTAAAAAGTCCCTCCCCAGCTTTTTTGTAGGCCCCCTGCAGATCCTGGAAGGCCACAAGAAGATCACCTGGGAGCCTCCTCTTCTGCAGACTGAACAGCCTCAACTCTTTCAGTCTGTCCTAACAGCAGAGCTGCTGCAGCCCTCTGAGCATCCTCGTGGCCCTTCTCTGGACACACTCCAGCATCTCCACATCCTTCTTGTCATAGAGGCTCCAGAACTGGATGCAGTACTCCAGGTGGGGTCTCAGGAGAGTGGAGTAGAGGGGGAGAATCACCTCCCTGGCCCTGCTGGCCACACTTCTCCTGCTGCATCCCAGGATCTGGTTGGCCCTCCTGGATGCAAATGCATGCTGTTGGCTCATGCTGAGTTTCTCTCCACTATTTTCCCAAAGTCCCTCTCCTCAGGGCTGCTCTCCAGCCACTCACTGCCCTGCCTGGATTTGTGCTTGGGATTGCCTCGACCCAGATGCAAGACCCTTGTACTTAGTCTTGTTGAACCTCATGAGCTTGGCTTGTGTCCACCTCTCCAGCCTATCCAGGTCCCTTTGGATGTCATCCCTGCCCTCCAGCGTGTCTGCTGCACCGCACAGCTTGGTGTCATCAGCAGACCTGCTGAGGCTGCACTCAATGCCACTATCCATGGCACCCACAAATACCACCACACCTTACAGAATGGGTATATTAGAGAGCTTTGCATGCAGCCCAACAGAATGTTGTCACACAACAATGTTGGTGTCAATACTAGAGGGCATGAGTGAAATATTATGGGTTAAAATAAATGAAATACTAAAAAAAATTCAAGTGCATTAGTACTTAAATATCCAGAGAAGAATGAATTTGAGGAGAGACTGAGGGAGCTGGAGTTGTTAGGCTGGAGAAGAGGAGGCTCAGGGGGGATCTGATTGCTGTCTGCAACTACCTGAACGGAGGTTGTAGCCAGGTGGGCTTGGTCTCTTCTGCCAGGCAAGCAGCAACAGAACAAAGGGACACAGTCTCAAGTTGTGCCAGGGGAGGTCTAGGCTGGATGTTAGGAGGAAGTTGTTGGCAGAGAGAGTGATTGGCATTGGAATGGGCTGCCCAGGGAGGTGGTGGAGTCACCATCCCTGGAGGTGTTGAATCAAAGCCTGGCTGAGGCACTTAGTGCCATGGTGTAGTTGACTGGGTAGGGCTGGGTGCTAGGTTGGTCTGGATGATCTTGGAGGTCTCTTCCAACCTGGTTGATTTTATGATTCTGCTGTGCTGGTGGAGGAATGCTGTTCTAAGCTTAGTCTTTAGGTAACTGGGAATAAAGACATGAATTGTGCTGAAGGTTTGAGCAGAAAAGTTTGATTGTTTCTATTTACCTCTTTTTCCTACCCAAAATCATCTTGACACGTAGTTATAGACATGCATAAGCTGAAGTGCATACAGAGGAGCTGGCCCCAGTTTGGAAGCAATAGTTCATTCCCTATTGGGCTCTATGCCAAGCTAATATTTCCTGTCTTTGACTTAATGTTCTCATCACTGGCCTAGTCCCACCAGTTTTTTACAGGCTGAGAAGAGCTCTGTAACCCTTTTGAGATGGGCATATAAAATACAAAAGGGCCTAGGGAATCTCTAGTCCAGTCCCCTACTGTCATTATATATTATAATATAAAATGATAAAGCTGTGTCTTAACATAAGCTAATTATTTTTGTCCTTCAGGACTCTGGTTGGCTGTTCAGTTATGTTACTGCCCTGGGAGTTACAAATCTTCTAATTTGCAGCATAAATTTATTTATGCCTGTTTTACACTTACTTATTCTTGCACCAGTGTTGTCTTTTTGACTTAAATAGTTCACCTCCAGTGTATAGGCTTGGCTGATTGTATTTTTACAGAAGAATCACATTCCTTTTCCATCTTGGCAAGGTAGAGTAAGCCACTATCTTTTATCCTCTGTGAATGCATACCCTTCATTCCCAGTGTCTTCCCTACAGCCCTTCTTTGTTCATCCACTTTAATCATCTCTGAAGAAAATCAGCATTACAGTTCTGGTGAGGTTTCACTGCGTAATGGCATAATGGCATCCTGGCCTGGCTCAGGAACAGTGTGGCCAGTAGGAGGAGGGAGGTTATTCTTCCCCTGTACTCAGCACTGGCCAGGCCACACCTGGAGTGCTGTGTCCAGTTCTGGGGCCGTCAATTCGAGAGAGATGTTGAGGTGCTGGAATGTGTCTAGTAAAAGGGTGACAAAGCTGGTGAGAGGTCTGGAGCACAGCCCTGTGAGGAGAGGCTGAGGGAGCTGGAGGTGTGCAGCTTGCAGAAGAGGAGGCTCAGGGCAGACCTCATTGCTGTCTACAACTACCTGAAGGGAGGCTGTAGCCAGGTGAGGGTTGGTCTCTTCTGCAAGGCAAGCAGCAACAGAACAAGGGGACACAGTCTCAAGTTGTGGCAGGGGAGGTCTAGGCTGGATGTTAGGAGGAAGTTGTTGGCAGAGAGAGTGATTGGCATTGGAAGGGGCTGCCCAGGGAGATGGTGGAGTTGCCATCCCTGGAGGTGTTCAGGAAAAGCCTGGATGAGGCACTTGGTGCCATGGTCTGGTTGATTGGGCAGGGCTGGGTGCTAGGTTGGGCTGGATGATGTTGGAGATCTCGTCCAACCTGGTTGATTCTATGATTATACATCCTGCAGCACTTAAAACTTTTTCTTTTCTATAAGAGCACAGGAGTCAAAGCAACAAACCTTAAAATTATTTCTTACTGATTATATCCAGTTCCCTAATTACTCTATTCATGAACCATGCCATTTAACTGATTATTATTTCCATCAAAATTAGTGTTTTTTTCTAGAAGTCCATTTTAATTTTTCTTCTCTCTTCTTTAAGCCATTATTGTATCTTTGTTGTCTTGATTTTACCTCTGAATGAAATCCAGGTGTTGGAAATATGTGCCTCTCCCAATAGCCCTCCTTTCTTTTTTAGGAGATGGATAGGTGTGCATTTATTAATGAGGGGAGAAGAGTGATCTCAATAGAATCATAGAATCAACCAGGTTGGAAGAGATCTCCAAGATCATCCAGTGCAACCTAGCACCCAGCCCTAGCCAGTCAACTAGACCATGGCACTAATTGCCTATGTTATCCTCTTTTTTTTCCCTGCATCTTTCTTTCTCTGTTTTGGACATAAACCATAGAAAGTCACAGTGAAGACTCCTGGAAAATTTATTCTACATCTCACTGTATTCTAAATTGACCTAACATTTCTCTTACACATGAAAAAAAGTCTAATCCATAGGAAGCCTGCATAGATATTTCACTGTCCTTAGGAAGTCACCTAATGTCAGTGGCAGGCTTCAAAGTTTTGCTGTTCCTCTGGAGTTTCCTATAGATGATATAAATTAAATGGAGCCTGGCCATACATTTAAGTGTGGGTCCAAGACCATTCGCCTCCAGACTGTGCCACTTGCTGCAAAGCTGGAGGCTGGGACCTGGCCCACTTTATTTGTTAGTCAAATGAATTATTTCTTACCAAGTAAGTGCCCCTCTGTACGCCTCACAGGAAGTATTTTACCCTCACAGCAAGAAGTAAGAAGTGTTTGTTTTCTTCTTGATTAGTAAGACTGACTGATAGTAATCATGGCAGGCAGGAACAGTTTGGGAAAGGAGATCTATGCCTGAGTTGTTTCGTTTTCCTGGCTTCAGCCTGCTTTGGAATCAGTTGCTCTGAGTTGCATTGTCAATGAGGAAGGGAAGTATTTTGCTTTCTTTCTGAAGTGAGTCACTGTCCCAAGCTCTGTTCTTTGGGGGTTCTTTAGAACTGGAAATCTGCATCCCTGATTAAAAGTCATTGTCCTTGTCTGTCTGTTTGTTTTCTTTCCGTGTTCTTACAATTATTCTCCACAAGTGGTTCATCCCAAATTCATCCTTTTTTTGTACCTTGTAATCATTACAATGAGAAAAACATCTCTGTCGTCACGATGCCTTCTTCTCTGCTCTCCTGCAGTGTAAAACCAGACTGTTCTAAATGAACAACTTTTGCCTAGAGAGGGAGGGAGGGGAAAAGGGAATACTTTTCAATAGAAAATTATCAAAATGATCTGGGCTACTCAATTCAAGAGGGATGTTGACATACAGGAATGTATCCAGAGAAGGGTGACGAAGCTGGTGAGGGGCCTGGAGCACAGCCCTGTGAGGAGAGGCTGAGGGAGCTGGGGGTGTGCAGCCTGATGAAGAGGAGGCTCAGGGCAGACCTCATTGCTGTCTACAATACCCAAAGGGAGGCTGTAGCCAGCTGGGGGTTGGTCCCTTCTGCCAGGCAAGCAGCAACAGAACAAGGGGACACAGTCTCAAGTTGTGGCAGGGGAGGTCTAGGCTGGGTGTTAGGAGGAAGCTCCTGCCCAAGAGAGTGATTTGCCTTGGAATGGGCTGCCCAGGGAGGTGGTGGAGTTGCCATCCCTGGAGGTGTTGAAGCAAAGCCTGGATGAGGCACTTGGTGCCATGGTCTGGTTGATTGGGCAGGGCTGGGTGCTAGTTTGGACTGGCTGATCTTGGAGGTCTCTTCCAAGCTGGTTGATTCTATGATTCTGTGATGCTGTGGCTGTGACATTTGCACTGCTATTAAGCAGTCAAACAGTCAAAGCGAATCAAGCCTTTATGGTATGATGAGAGATTTTTCCATGTGACTAATTAGTAAATAAATTTCAGCTGCTTACAGTGCTAATGCAGGTATTTTTAATAAGAAAATTGCAGAAAAATCACCAAATAACTAGAGTAATAATTAAATACTTTGACTCCACTGGGAGTAACTTTTCTGAAGAGTCAAAATGTTTAAATTTGTAGAAATGTAAAGAAAAGTTTGTAATAACAGTCTGGGCTATAGCACTACAAGTTCCTTTTTCTTTTGAGTTCCTGTATTTGAGGAGATTTGGTTTATACTGAAGAACTTTCTACTTCATTATTTACTAGGTTTACATTTTCTGATAGACTGAGCAACACTATGAGAGTGATTGGCATTGGAATGGGCTGCCCAGGGAGGTGATGGAGTTGCTATCTCTGGAAATCTTCAAGCAAGGCCTGGATGAGAGACTTAGTGCCATGGTCTAGTTGACTGGGCAGGGCTGGGTGATAGGTTGGACTGGATGATCTTAGAAGTCTCTTCCAACCTAGTTAATTCTATGATTCTGTGATTCCATATAGTTAATGGCATACCTATTAACTTAACTTTTTCACTGTATGCTACCGATGAGAATGACCTTGCTCACAGTGAAAAGTCCTCCTGATTTCAACCTGAGTGACAGTCAGTGTTGCTCAATGAGAGATTGGTGATGATCTTGAGAAGAATTGACCACAATGAGATTTACAGTTGACAGGCTCACAGGATATTAGGAGTTGGAAGGGACCCAAGGAGATCATCCAGTCCATTTCCCTTGCCAGAGCAGGACCGCACAATCTAGCACAGATCACAGAGGAACACAACCAGACAGGCCTTTAAAGTCTCCAGAGAAGGAGATTCCACAACCTCTCTGGGGAGCCTGTGCCAGTGCTCTGAGACCCTTAGATCAAAGAAGTTCCTCCTTGCATTGAGCTGCACCCTCTTGTGCTGCAACTTACACCTATTCCAGGGAGCAAGTGAGCAAAGCTTGCCCCCCCCCCTTCCTGGCCAGACATCAGATGTTTATAAACATTTATCAAATCCCCTCTCAGTCTTCTCTTCTCCAGACTAAAAAGTCACAGGTCCCTCAGCCTCTCCTCATAAGGCAGTGCTCCAGTCCCCTAATCAACCTTGAAGCCTTCCACTGGACCCTCTCCAGCAGATCCCTGTCCCTCTTAATATGGGGATCTCAAAACTGAAGGCAGTCTTCAAGATGAAGTCTCAGCAGGGCAGAGTAGAGGGGGAGGAGAACCTCCCTTGATCTGCTGGACACACTCTTCCTAATACACCCCAGGATCCCATTGGCCTTCTTGGCCACAAAGGCACATTGCTGTGCCATGGCTAACTTGTTACCCACCAGCACTCCCAGGTCTCTGTCCACAGAGCTGCTCTCCAGCAGATCACCTCCCAGCCTGTACTGGTGCAGTTTGTTATTCCTTCCCATGTGCAGGACTCTGCTCACTGCTCCCTGGAGTAGGACAAGGAGCAATGGATGTTAGTTGCAGCAAAAGAGGTTCCATCTCAACACAAGGAAGAACTTCTTTACTCTAAGGGTCCCAGAGCACTGGAACAGGCTCCCCAGAGAGGTTGTGAAGTCTCCTTCTCTGGAGACTTTAAAGGCCTGTCTGGATGTGTTCCTCTGTGATCTGTGCTAGATTGTGTGGGTCTGCTTTGGCAGGGGGGTTGGACTGGATGATCTCCTTAGGTCCTTTCCAACCTCTAACAGCCTGTGATCCTGTGAACTTAGTTTGAATACACAAAGTAGTAAACTCCTATCCTATGGATAGAAACATTTTGTGATGCATGTCATAGTTTCACTAAGCAGTAACTTAGTTTGAATACACAAAGTAGTAAACTACTATTCTATGGATAGAAACCTATTTTGATGTATGTCATAGTTTAAGCAGTAACTTAGTTTGAATACACAAAGTAGTAAACTCCTATCCTATGGATAGAAACATTTTGTGATGCATGTCATAGTTTCACTAAGCAGTAACTTAGTTTGAATACACAAAGTAGTAAACTCCTATCCAATGGATAGAAACCTATTTTGATGTATGTCATAGTTTAAGCAGTAACTTAGTTTGAATACACAAAGTAGTAAACTCCTATCCTATGGATAGAAACCTATTTTGATGTATGTCATAGTTTAAGCAGTAACTTAATTTGGATACACAAAGTAGTAAACTCCTATCCTATGGATAGAAACCTATTTTGATGTATGTCATAGTTTAAGCAGTAACTTAGTTTGAATACACAAAGTAGTAAACTCCTATCCAATGGATAGAAACCTATTTTGATGTATGTCATAGTTTAAGCAGTAACTTAGTTTGAATACACAAAGTAGTAAACTCCTATTCTATGGATAGAAACATTTTTCAATGCATGTCATAGTTTAAGCAGTAACTTAATTTGAATACACAAAGTAGTAAAGTGCTATGGCTAGAAACATTATTTTGATGCTGTTTGGGAAGAGTAAATTCAATATATGTTGTCATATGTTAACAGCAGACCTGTTTGAAGTATCTGCTGCTGTTTTTCTTTATATCTGATCATTTTTGTGATGGGCTTGGTGGTACATCAGTGGCTTCTGTGTGTGAGTGGGTACATTTTATATTACTTAGAATAAACCAGGTTACATCTTAATAACGCTTTAATAAGGCTGTCATTGATTATGTGTCACTTCTGTTAGTTCATAGGAGTTTCTATTAAGCATTTTCCTGGGTGCATTTGCTGTGATTATGCCAAGCTTTCAATGTTTGCACCTCGTTCATTGGCTTTATTTAGCATTGTCTCCTTCTTTACTTTCATTCATTTGTGTTATTTCTTGTGAAAGTTTACAACACTGATGGGAACACTGCATTAAAAATGGAAGGAAAGCCATGCCCTGTTGCAGATGCTAGTAATACATATGGGTGCCTGTTTGTTTGAGAGAATAGAAACCTTTTTCTTAGGCATCCAGAGTTATTTCCAAATGCAGCACTACAGGCTGGGGACAGAGTTGCTGGAGAGCAGCCAGGCAGAAAGAGATCTGGGGATACTAGTAGATAGTAGCTGAACATGAGGCAGCAGTGTGCCCATGTGGCCAAGAGAGCCAATGGCATCCTGGCCTAGATCAGGAACAGTGTGGCCAGCAGGACAAGGGAGGTTATTCTGCCCCTGGACTCAAAACTGCTCAGGCCACACCTTGAGTGCTGTGTCCAGTTCTGGGCTTCTCAATTCAAGAGAGATGTTGGGGTGCTGGAACATGTCCAGAGAAGGGCAGCAAGGCTGGTGAGGGGCCTGGAGCACAGCCCTGTGAGGAGAGGCTGAGGGAGCTGGGGGTGTGCAGCCTGCAGAAGAGGAGGCTCAGGACTGACCTCATTGCTATCTACAACTCCCTAAAGGGAGGCTGTAGCCAGGTGGGGTTGGTCTCTTCTGTCAGGCAACCAGCAACAGAACAAGGAGACACAGTCTCAAGTTGTGCCAAGGGAGGTCTAGGCTGGATGTTAGGAGGAAGTTGTTGTCAGAGAGAGTGATTGGCATTGGAATGGGCTGCCCAGGGAGGTGGTGGAGTTGCTGTCCCCGGAGGTGTTCAAGCAAAGCCTGGATGAGGCACTTAGTGCCATGGTCTGGTTGATTGGCTAGGTCTGGGTGCTAGGTTGGCCTGGCTGATCTTGGAGGTCTCTTCCAACCTGGTTGATTCTATGATTCAGTGCAGCAGTTCTGTCTGATACTGTGTGTTGTGTTCAGAACAAACCTCTGAAGACATAAATCTTCTATGCATGTTGTTTGATATCTCAGGCCTTCTAAACTACACTAACTGTGGAGACTGTATCAATCTGATAGGTTGGGACCAGAAGTACAGACGCCAAAAGTGCAGGGATGTGTGAAAGGTGAGATCTCTGTATTTGAATTTTACTTGAATTGATCCACAGGGTTATTTTTAGAAGTTACATTCTCATAACATCTACATAACCTGGTTTGCTCTAATCAGATTTTTCCAAGCTTTTTAAGCAGTGCTGAAAATTACTTTAGGGAATAGATTTGCTTTCAAACTGAGTTTTCAGAATAAAGTTCGGGTCATTGTGTTCCTTAGGAGATTGGCTGAATGCCACTAATAGTATGTTGTGACTGTTTTTTAACTCTGACAGTTGGCTACAATGCACTTGAGTAACTTCCAGCTTTATTGTCAAGCCAAGGTATACTTTTTTCAGTAGAGATGTTATCTGGCATCCACAGGAGATATTATAATCAGTTAGAAATAAGTTGCACTTCATCATTTTTTTTTTTGCAGGTTTGCTCATTATGCTGTGCCCTGCATTTAAATTCAGGAAGAGGTTTTATTTTGAAATGGAAGATTGCAGGTTGAAGTTTGACATGAATATCAATAAACAAAGTTTATGGAAGGCATTTAGTATCCCAATGTGATGTTTTGGGTGTTACCTGCCCCCTCCAGACTTAAGAAAATCACCCAGACTAGACTCAGCTGCTGGAAATTGAATGAAGCTTTATATTTAGAGCTTAGCACAATGTACAAGCAGATATCTGCAGTATATACAGCTAGAGACAGAAATAGACAAGTTAAAAAGTTATACAGAAACACAGCAGCCCTCCCAGAAACCTGAGTCCCCGGGAGGGGCTCCCAACCACCCTTCCACCTCCCTTCCGCCCCTCAACTTTATCCCAGACTTTGCCTTATGTTCAGGGTGAGTTTGGAGAATCAGCCAGAGGGATTAGGAAGCAGAAGGATTAGTTACACAGACAGCAGGTTAGAGAGAGAAGTGCATGCAGCCAGAGCCAGAGAGCAACTCTGTTATCTATGTTTGTGTTCTTGTTTTTAATCCATCTCAGCAAGCCTATGAGTGCAGTAGACATCAGTACTGTTTAGTGCCATGGTCTAGTAGATTGGTTAGGGCTGGGTGCTAGGTTGGACTGGATGATCTTGGAGGTCTCTTCCAACCTGGTTGATTCTATGATTCTATGATTCTATTCCTTTTCACAGCCTATCATCTAATTCTTCTCACCAAAATATCCCAGCTAGGCTTAAACTAGCACACCCAGTTTAGAAAGTCCTTTAAAATACTTTAATTCCAAAATGAAAATACTTTAATCTAAGAGTCTCACTGATCTAAGCAAGATTTTGGGATGCAGATAATATCCTTTATTAGACTAGTGGCTGTAGCTGGAATTGCTGAATCACTGCTTGTTTAGCTCTTCCATCTGCTTCATTAAAAGAATATTCATTACCATTACTTTTGTGTAAGATGGATGAAGTGAAAATGAAATTCTGCACTAAATATGTGCCTGGGTGCTGAGAGATGCAAGGGGAAGAACACCCAGTGCAGACAGTGTAGTTTCCAAATGTGTTGTTCTAATCTTCTCTAAGGGATTGTACCACTGCACAGACAAGAAGCCTTTGAGATCTCCCCTTCTCTAAAGTTTATCCTATATTAGAACAAAAACTCTGTTTCTCTCCTGTTTATCCTATATTGGAACAAAAAACTCTGTTTCTCTCCTGTTTATCCTATATTAGAACAAAAACACTGTTTCTCTCCTGTTTATCCTATATTAGAACAAAAACTCTGTTTCTCTAAAGTTTATCCTATATTAGAACAAAAAACTCTGTTTCTCTCCTTTTTATCCTATATTAGAACAAAAACTCTGTTTCTCTAAAGTTTATCCTATATTAGAACAAAAACTCTGTTTCTCTAAAGTTTATCCTATATTAGAATAAAAACTCTGTTTCTCTAAAGCTTATCCTATATTAGAACAAAAACTCTGTTTCTCTAAAGCTTATCCTATATTAGAACAAAAACTCTGTTTCTCTAAAGTTTATCCTATATTAGAACAAAAACTCTGTTTCTCTAAAGTTTATCCTATATTAGAATAAAAACTCTGTTTCTCTAAAGTTTATCCTATATTAGAACAAAAACTCTGTTTCTCTAAAGTTTATCCTATATTAGAACAAAAACTGTTTCTCTCCTGTTTATCCTATGTTAGAACAAAAACTAATAGCATGACTTTTCAATGCATTCCTTTTAAGATGTTAACTCTTGCTTGGCTGGGGGACAGTTAATTTTATTCTTCTGTTTTTCATGCCTCCATTAATTTTCCATTCCAAAAGTCATTAATGCTTAGGACATATAACTCTTTCTTTTTTTTTTCCTACAATGGTTGATTGTTGTAGAATAAGATGTTTGAATGGTGGGTCTGTATATGTATGCATATCAAACCTAATTCTCCCCTGACATGTCTGTTCAGGACCATAGGACCAATAGTTGAGCTTAACAGCAAACTACCATACTCAAAGCTGTGTTTCTACTCTAGTAAATTTGAGCTGTACAATATAATGTCTTTGAAGCATTCTGTATTTGTGACCCAGTTTATTCAAACTTATGAACTTCAGGCCCCTCTCCAGCTTTGTTGCCCTTCTCTGGACACCTTCCAGCACCTCAACATCTCTCTTGAATAGAGGAGCCCAGAACTGGACACAGGACTCAAGGTGTGGCCTGAGCAGTGCTGAGTGCAGGGGCAGAATAACCTCCCTTGTCCTACTGGCCACACTGCTCCTGATCCAGGCCAGGATGCCATTGGCTCTACTGGCCACCTGGGCACACTGCTAGTTCACATTCAGCTACTATCTACTAGTACCCCCAGATCTCTTTCTGCTTGGCTCCTCTCCAGCTACTCTGTCCCCAGCCTCTAGTGCTGCTTAGGGTTGTTGTGGCCAAAGTGTAGAATCCTGCACTTGGCCTCATTAAATCTCACCGCATTGGCCTCTGCTGACCCATCCAGCCTGGCCAGATCACTCTGCAGGGCTCCCCTACCCTCCAACAGCTCCACACCTGCTCCTAACTTGGTATCATCTGCAAACTTACTGATGCTTGAATCAATGTGCCATGGTCTAGTTGATTGGACAGGGCTGGGTGCTAGGTTGGGCTGGATGATCTTGCAAGTCTCTTCCAACCTGGTTGTTTTTATGACTTTTAGATGTACTGAGGCACCTAGAGATGAAGATTTAGATCCTAGAGAGTTTTTAAAAGTCATGAGTTTGTGTGTTGAAGTCACATGTCTGATTGTGAGTCTTTGGCAGCCATGAGCCAGATTGTAGATGGAATTTGCACATACATATCAGGTCTGAGTGTGTCCAGAGAAGGGCAATGAAGCTGGTGAGGGGCCTGGAACACAAATCCTATGAGGAGAGGCTGAGGAAGATGGGGGTGTGCAGCCTGGAGAAGAGGAGGCTCAGGGCAGAGTTCATTGCTGTCTACAGCTACCTGAAGGGAGGCTGTAGCCAGGTGGGGTTGGTCTCTTCTGCCAGGCAACCAGCAACAGAACAAGAGGACACAGTCTCAAGTTGTGCCAGAGGAGGACTAGGCTGGATGTCAGGAGGAAGTTCTTCACAGGGAGAGTGATTGGCATTGGAATGGGCTGCCCAGGGAGGTGGTGGAGTGGCTGTCCCTGGAGGTGTTGAAGCAAAGCCTGGATGAGGCACTTAGTGCCATGGTCTAGGTGACTGGGCAGGGCTGGGTGCTAGGTTGGACTGGATGATCTTGGAGGTCTGTTCCAACCTGCTTGATTCTATGATCAAATGGCATCTTTTGTTCCAAGGGGAAGCCAAACTCCCAATGCCTGCAGCTGAAATTAATGGAAAGAAGTGGAATTGACCACCTCCCTCACTTGAGTTGGATTCTGCCCAGCTAGGTTTCAAAGGACTATAGGCTGAGAGGGGTGACAGGGTCAGTGTAGAATAACATGAAATAATTTGCAAGTCTGACTTGCTCTTGCAGAGAGTGGAAGTTGTTGGGATGCAGATTCTGACGTGAAGTGAATTAACAGTAGAGATGATCCAGATACAGCTCTGCCACCCATCTCTGGCTACTGTGTGCAGCAGCAACAGCAAAGATGGTCACACCTCCCATGGAACAGAAATGTATTAAAATGTATAGCTTTTATTTGTAAACTCACAGATCATGTGCCAGGCTGTGTAAAGTGTGGTTTATTTATTCTTCTTTAAAGTTGCTTGGTTTGCTTCTGGTTTAATGTTCAGAGTTAGTGTCATCCTAATTAGTTTCCACTGACAGAATAAATATTGTTCCATCTGTGCACTGTTACAGTCAGCAACTGAAGGTTCGAAACACTTGAGCAGTGGATGGCAAAAAAGTATGTAAAGGAACTGCAAAGCAACACTTTGGGGATTATTTTGCATATATCACCATTCAGAAGGAGGTTATGGGAGCAGTTCTCATCTATACTGCTAACATACAAAAATTATGCCAAAATCTTGTTCCCTTGTTTTCAACAGAACTTACTTGATAATGTTCATGAATACTAAAATGAACTAATGTCATGCATTATGACAACAGGAAAACATTAAGCCTTTTTAGTTCTTTTTTAGTTTGTTTTTCTTTTGACAAGTTTGGAATTGTGTTTTAAAAGGGCAACATTTATTATCATGTTGCTGAGAATGGGCCAGATGAATTAATCTGCTTCTTTATCAGATCATAGAGTCAACCAGGTTGGAAGAGACCTCCAAGATCATCCAGTCCAACCTAGCACCCAGCCCTAGCCAATCAACCAGACCATGGCTCTAAGTGCCTCATCCAGGCTTTGCTTCAGCACTTCCAGGAACGGTGACTCCACCACCTCCCTGGGCAGCCCATTCCAATGCCAATCACTCTCTCTGGCAAGAGCTTCCTCCTCTCCCAGCACAACTTGAGACTGTGTCCCCTTGTTCTGTTGCTGCTTGCCTGGCAGAAGAGACCAACCCCACCTGGCTACAGCCTCCCTTCAGGTAGCTGTAGACCACAATGAGGTCTGCCCTGAGCCTCCTCTTCTGCAGGCTGCACACCCCCAGCTCCTTCAGCCTCTCCTCACAGGGCTGTGCTCCAGGCTCCTCACCAGCTTTGTTGCCCTTCTCTGGACACCTTCCAGCACCTCAACATCTCTCTTGAATTGAGAAGCCCAGAACTGGACACAGCACTCAAGGTGTGGCCTGACCAGTTTTGAGTCCAGGGGCAGAATAACCTCCCTTGTCCTACTTGAGACCATAGAGAGAGCAACTTGTCAGGAATTTCCTTTCCTTTTGCAGTGCATGTGCAGTGTAAAATAAAATAGGCATTTGTAAAAGGTATCTCTACTTCTGTTTAAGCCTTGTTCCTGGGAAGTTCTCTGGTTGTGATAAAAGCAAATGAAATTAAAACAGAAGTTACCCACCAGGGCCACAGTGATGATCAGAGGGCTTGAACGTCTCTGCTTTGAGGACAGGCTATCAGAGTTGGGGCTCTTCGGTCTGGAGAAGAGAAGGATTCAAGGAGACCTTAATAGTGGCCTTCCAGTGTCTGAAGGGGACCTACAGGAAGGCTGGGGAGGGACTATTGACAAGGTCTTGTAATGACAGGATGAGGGGTAATGGGTTTAAACTGGAAGAGGAGAGATTCAAACTAGATGTTAGAAAGAATTTCTTTACAGTGAAGGTGGTGAGACACTGGAACAGGTTACCCAGGGAGGTTGTGGAGCACAGAATCACAGAATGTGATCTAAGATCACATTCTGTGATTCTGTGCTCCACAACCTCCCTGGAGGTGTTCAGGGCCAGGTTAGATGAGGTCTTGAGCAGCCTGTTCTAGTCAGAGGTGTCCCTGCCTATGGCAGCAAGTTGGAGCTGGATGATCCTTGAGGTCCCTTCCAAGTTTGACCATTCCATGATTCTAAGATTCTATATTCAGAGTTCATTTTGGTGGTGGCTTGGAGGACTCTGCAAAACTAGTCAGGTAGGAGAGACAAGCACAGACTTCTCTGTAAGGAGCATGGTTAGATTTTGGCTGCAAGTCTGTCTGACATTGAAAATATTTCTTGAGAGCAATAATCCTCTACTTAATGTGATGGAATTTTTCCAGTTCAACTTCTTGTCCTTCTTGTAGCTTGATTAAACAAATTAATTTTTACATAATTGGAAATCAGTGCAGCTCTTCATGAAGATGTTGCTCAGGATTTGAAAAAATAGTCTTTAAAAGAATGTAAGATCTCAACTGTTTGAAAAGAGGCAAATCCCAGGCAGCATCCTTAGGAAATGCTGTAGACTACATAAATCCGATTACCCAAATTCTTTCTTAGCTGAAAAGGGATCATATCTGATGATGTCTGTGAAATGTATAGCTAATACCTCCAAATATCCCAAAATAGTCAGTATCTGCTTATTACATTAATAACTGAAATGCTCCAATGTATGTCCCTTTATATATAGAATCATAGAATGGTTTTAGGTTGGAAGGGACCTCAAAGCTCAGCCAGTTCCAACCCCCCACCATAGGCAGGGACACCTCCCACTAGAACAGGTCACTCAAGGACTCATCCAACCTGGCCTTGAACACCTCCAGGGATGCAGCATCCACAACCTCCCTGGGCAACCTTTTCCATTGTCTCACCTCCCTCACCATAAAGAACTCTTTCCTAACATGTAGTTTGAATCTCCCTTCTGCCAGTTTAAACCCATTACTCGTTGTCCTGTCACTACAAGACCTTGTAAATGGTCCCTCCTCAGCCTTCTTGTAGCCCTGAAGGGCTCCAACTGTCATGGCTTGTCCTTATAGCAGAGGTGCTCCAGCCCTCTGATCATAGAATCAATCAGGGCTGGAAGGGACCACAAGGATCAGCTAGCTCCAAGCCCCTTGCCATGGGCAGGGACACCCTACCCTAGATCAGGCTGCCCAGAGCCCCATCCAGCCTGGCCTTAAACACCTCCAGCCATGGGGCCTCAACCACCTCCCTGGAAAACCCATTCCAGGCTCTCACCACTCTCATGCTCAACAACTTCCTCCCATCTCCAGCTTTGCTCCATTTCCCCCCAGTCTTGTCACTCCCTGATAGCCAAAAAAGTCCCTCCCCAGCTTTCTTGTAGGCCCCCTTCATATCCTGCAAGTCCACAAGAAGGTCACCTGGGAGCCTCCTCTTTTACAGACTGAGCAGCCCCAACTCTTTCAGTCTGTGCTCACAGCAGAGCTGCTGCAGCCCTCTGAGCATCCTCGTGGCCCTGCTCTGGACACGCTCCAGCATCTCCACATCCCTCTTGTAATGGGGGCTCCAGAACTGGATGCAGTACTTCTGTCTTACTGAAATATATGGGAGGGGGGAGGAGGGGTGTGTGTTGGATTTAGAAAGCGATAAAAGCATGAATATTAGTTTGATTAGGAAATTCTATTGTGCCATGGTGAGACTGATCGACAGTTGAATGAAAATTAACTAAGAGGCTCAGACAAACATTTGTGTGTTTGCAAGAGTTATTTAGACATCTCCTATAGATGCCAAGAAGCAGCATCTTTCCTTTCCATGTTTAGTTTGTGTATGGCACCATTTTTGCTGTGAAATCAGTCATAAACAGAAGAATCAGCTTATGCTGGAGCTGAGAGCACTTTAACAATTGCACAACTGGTTTTACACCATCTTTACACCAGAAACAAACAAGAGAACAAATGGAGACCCATCAAAATTAAATATGAGCTGGAAGGGCATAGTGGCCTTTGATGTTGGCTATCTGGTAAGGACCCCTTATTTATTTAAGCTGTCTTTTAACTGATTTCTGTAAGCAGCTGGGCCAAAGTGATGTACATCCCAGAGAAAAAAAAAACAGCTAAGAAATAATTTAAGGGTTGCATTGAGAGAAATGCCTTTCTATTATTCTTAAACCATGTTATTGATTTTTGTCTCTCCTCCCACACGCCCCCACACCCCCCCCCCTCCCTTTTTTTTTGTGTGTTTCATCTATTATCTATCCCCTAAAGGCCTCCTACACATTGAAGTCCACAGTGGAACTCACTAGTACGGATGAAGCAGAGAAACCACTGCAGGATTCCCTATTTCAAAGCTGAACCAATATTCACCATTGACACATTCATTCATCTGTGCAGGGTCATTGGAAATCCTCTTTCTCTAGTTTTTCCTTCCCTTCAGGGAGCAATGCTTAAAAGAGCAAACCCCTGGTGTGAAGAGATAGAAGAATTCTCAGCGTGGCCAGTGATGCTAGGAATCGAATTAAAGTTGTCCATTTGCAGATGACTCAACTCTCAACATAATCAGCTATGAGGCTTGCTGCTAATGTTTTATTTGAAATGCTGCTGGTGGCACTTAGCTGTATTCAACAACAACCACAACAAAAAAAAAAGGCAAAATTTGTTTCTAAAACAATAAGCAAAAAATGCTGAATTTCCAAATGTCTTTGGTTCCTGCTGTTCCTGTTAGGTCTGGAGGTTGTTAGGGATCATGTGCCAGAGAGGTAAATAATTACAGAATTTACTTCTTTGGGTAATTTAACACTTGTCACTTACTCTGCTATTGTTGACATCTCTATTTTGGCATAAATCAGATTTTGACATTACTAAACCTACAATTTTGTTTTAATTCACACACATTATCTCTTCCATTTGAAAGTCACTGGGAAGACACAGGCTGCCATGAAATCTGAAGTGCCTGCAGTCAACACACAGAGAGCCTCTTTATTTCAGTTTCATTTCCTGCTAATAGAAATGAACTTGGTGAACACATTGGGGCACGTTTAGAAACTGTCAAAGGGAGATTCTGTAAAAGGACTTCCAAGAATTTAAAGAAGTCTCTGTCAGTTTGGAAGATGAAAGGCTAAGCATAGTTAACTATTTGGTCACTTGCCCAAATTTCCATCCCAGCAATACTCCCAAAAATGTGTGAGTGGCAGAGGGGTTAGTGTGGTATATTCCTATCCTTGATGACTGCTGGGAGCTTTAATTTTTGCTCACTAATTTCAAAGAAACCTTAGGCAAATGTCTCTTCTGCCAGGCAAGCAGCAACAGAAGAAGAGGACACAGTCTCAAGTTGTGCTGGGGGAGGTCTAGGCTGGATGTTAGGAGGAAGTTGTTGGCAGAGAGAATGATTTGCATTGGAATGGGCTGCCCAGGGAGGTGGTGGAGTCACCATCCCTGGAGGGGTTCAAGCAAAGCCTGGATGAGGCACTTAGTTCCATGGTCTGGTTGACTGGTTAGGGCTGGGTGCTCGGTTGGACTGGATGATCTTGGAGGTTTCTTCCAACCTGCATGATTCTATGATTCAAAGGGTATTTTTGTGAGCAGCAGTGGCACAATCTGACACCAAAAAAGCTGGGGAGGGACTTTTTAGGCTCTCAAGGAGTGACAGGACTAGTGGGAACAGAGCAAAGCTGGAGGTGGGTAGGTTCAGAGTGGATGTGAGGAGGAAGTTGTTGAGCATGAGAGTGGTGAGAGGCTGGAATGGGTTGCCCAGGGAGGTGGTTGAGGCCCCGTGGCTGGAGGTGTTTAAGGCCAGGCTGGCTGAGGCTGTGTGCAGCCTGCTCTAGGGTAGGGTGTCCCTGGCCGTGTCAGGGAGGTTGGAACTGGCTGATCCTTGTGGTCCCTTCCAACCCTGACTGATTCTGTGGTTCTATGAGATATCCACATTCACATTAACACATTGACCTAAATTACATATGTTACCAACTTAAAGAAGGGAGCAAGGGAACCATTCAAACAATTTCAGTTCTCTGTCACAGCAACTTGTGCCTTTAAACAGAGCTACCTCAGAAATAGCAATTAGATTTCCTTTTTCAGCTAAATCACACAGGTGGTGCCTTTATGCAGTGCATACCAAAGTAAGCTCATTGTTCATCCCATCACCAGCACTTCTATACCCAAGTATGTGAGGTATTATCAAGAGGTAACATTACAGTGAGATATTTTAATCTAGTTGTATGACCTTACACAAGGGGAAGAACTTTTTCAAGAGGGGCAGCCCAGTAATGAGGGTGAGATTTGTCCTAGAATGGCCCAGAGCTCAATCTAGCTTATCAACTACTGCTGCAATTCCTAATTTGTGGGGCACTAGTGCTTTTTTTTTTTCTGGGCAGTCTGTCATTTAAAGTGCTGTGAGAGACAGTTTAATCATTTTAAGAGTATGCTGTGCAACTGATCTAGGGAATGCCCAGTGCTCACCAGTGATTGATTGGGAAAAACATTTGCAGCATGACTGTCTTCCCTTCAAAAATAGTCAAAATATGAAGAAAAAAGCAGTCATGCTCAGCAGCAGTTTTCATTGATGCATTTAGGGCATTCCCCTCTTTAGCAATCCATGCCTTTTAAAGAAATGTCATTGCTGCTTATCCTCAATGCAAAATGGGCCATCAAAGCTACCTTGGTGCAACCTTACCTCTTAAATATCAGCCTGTGCCCTCTAACCATTTGTTTTCAGGTACCTTTTAGTTTAGACTTTCTGTTTAATACATAGAATGAAAAAAGACAAGGATACAGCCTAAGGTATTTGTCATTAAATCAAAGGTAGGGTATTGATTTAAAATGTTTTGGATGTATTCTTGAAAAGGTGGAACAAAAATCTTCCTATGGTAACATGCCAAAACGATTATGTGCTTAATGAAAACAACATGAAGGTAGACACACACAGAAACACACAATTCAAACAACTAACAAAAAGTTAGTTAGTAAGTAAGGTCATGGATAAATGTAAGCATTCCTTAACTTTGAAACATACTTAGTGAGCACCTGAGTGTCAAAGTTCTACATCACTTCCCCATATTTTGTAGATTGATGTTTCTAGGGTCCTCATAAATGTGATTTCTTTGTAGGAAAGAACAGTAGGAACTGTAGGAAAGTACAGTAGGAACTGTAGGAAAAGTACAGTAGGAACTGTAGGAAAAGTACAGTAGGAACTGTAAGAAAAGTACAGTGGGAACTGTAGGAAAGTACAGTAGGAACTGTAGGAAAGTACAGTAGGAACTGTAAGGAAAGTACAGTAGGAACTGTAGGAAAAGTACAGTAGGAACTGTAGGAAAGTACAGTAGGAACTGTAAGGAAAGTACAGTAGGAACTGTAGGAAAAGTACAGTAGGAACTGTAGGAAAAGTACAGCAGGAACTGTAGGAAAGTACAGTAGGAACTGTAGGAAAGTACAGTAGGAACTGTTAGGAAAGTACAGTAGGAACTGTAGGAAAGTACAGTAGGAACTGTAGGAAAAGTACAGTGGGAACTGTAGGAAAAGTACAGTGGGAACTGTAGGGAAAGTACAGTAGGAACTGTAAGGAAAGTACAGTAGGAACTGTAAGGAAAGTACAGTAGGAACTGTAGGGAAAGTACAGTAGGAACTGTAGGGAAAGTACAGTAGGAACTGTAGGAAAATACAGTAGGAACTGTAAGAAAAGTACAGCAGGAACTGTAAGGAAAGTACAGCAGGAACTGTAGGGAAAGTACAGGAGGAACTGTAGGAAAGTACAGGAGGAACTGTAGGGAAAGTACAGCAGGAACTGTAGGAAAAGTACAGCAGGAACTGTAGGAAAAGTACAGCAGGAACTGTAGGAAAGTACAGTAGGAACTGTAGGAAAGTACAGTAGGAACTGTAAGGAAAGTACAGTAGGAACTGTAGGAAAGTACAGTAGGAACTGTAGGAAAAGTACAGTGGGAACTGTAGGGAAAGTACAGTAGGAACTGTAAGGAAAGTACAGTAGGAACTGTAGGGAAAGTACAGTAGGAACTGTAGGAAAATACAGTAGGAACTGTAAGAAAAGTACAGCAGGAACTGTAAGGAAAGTACAGCAGGAACTGTAGGGAAAGTACAGCAGGAACTGTAGGAAAGTACAGCAGGAACTGTAGGGAAAGTACAGGAGGAACTGTAGGGAAAGTACAGCAGGAACTGTAGGGAAAGTACAGTAGGAACTGTAAGGAAAGTACAGCAGGAACTGTAAGGAAAGTACAGCAGGAACTGTAGGAAAAGTACAGCAGGAACTGTAAGGAAAGTACAGTAGGAACTGTAAGGAAAGTACAGTAGGAACTGTAAGGAAAGTACAGTAGGAACTGTAGAAAAAGTACAGTAGGAACTGTAGGAAAAGTACAGTAGGAACTGTAAGGAAAGTACAGTAGGAACTGTAAGGAAAGTACAGTAGGAACTGTAGGAAAATTACAGTAGGAACTGTAGGAAAAGTACAGTAGGAACTGTAAGGAAAGTACAGTAGGAACTGTAAGGAAAGTACAGTAGGAACTGTAAGGAAAGTACAGTAGGAACTGTAGGAAAAGTACAGTAGGAACTGTAGGAAAAGTACAGTAGGAACTGTAAGGAAAGTACAGTAGGAACTGTAGGGAAAGCACAGTAGGAACTGTACTCTTTATTCTCAAGTCACCAACCCTGGAGGTGTTCAAGAGAAGCCTGGCTGAGGCAATTAGTGCCATGGTCTAGTTGATTGGGCAGGGCTGGGTGCTAGGTTGGACTGGATGATGTTGGAGATCTCTTCCAACCTGCTTGATTCTATGACTCTATGGTCTAGTTGAATGGCCAGGGCTGGGTGCTAGGTTGGACTGGCTGATCTTGGAGGTCTCTTCCAACCTGGTTGATTCTATGATTCTATGACAACTAATCCCATATACTGGTGCAATGAGTTAAGGATTCATCTGCCACTCAGCAAGTGGGTTGACAAAGACCGAGCCAGGATCTTTCCATGTGAATTGAAGGGTGAGCATGTTGAAGGACTCTGCTGTATCTGCAGAGTTAAATTCCTAAAATGAGTGGCAATCACTCAGAAGGATCCAGAAATATGCTTGATGGGCGGTAGGAACAGAATGCTGCTTTGTTAACTTCAAAAACTTCTGCTGCTGTCCTATTTTCTGACCACCTTTTAGCACTGCTGCTCCTGATTTTGTGCAGTTTGAAGTTTGAGATGAGGGCAGTGCAGAAATGCATGTAAGGAACTGGGTGAAGGAGAAAAGATCATATATGTTGGATGCAGGACAGGAAAACTAACTCTGTGTCTGTTGGAGGAGATCTCCTTACTAGCTTGCAGTGAATAAACTGTTAACATTTATTGACTATAAAAAGCAATTAACCAGAGGGGGTTTAGCTTTTTATGAATAAAACTTCATTTAGGCATAAATAATCTTACAATATACTGCAGTGCAGTAGGATGGTTGCTGAAAAAAACACCCACTTAGAATCTCTTGGAAGAACATGTGTTTGTATATAGTCTGTATTGGGATAGTCCAAAACATCTTTTTTTTCTGGTTGTGTGCTTTTTTTCTCTGCTAGATTCCAGACTAGACACTGTAACATCACTAGAGACAAACATCATCACTGCTCTGGGAGGGGAAATAAATGTATGTGTGCAGTTATACATACATACTGAGAGAGAGAGAGAGATTGTCTGAAACAAAGCTTTGTATTGTGTCTCTTTAAAAATCCATATAAAATACAAATACAGAATCAAAACTGTAGTAGTGAGGAACATATTTCCCATCTCCTGCTGCAGGGCATAAGCTAATCTGCTGCTGAGATCAGGCAGGAACCCCCCTTCAACTCTGTGTTGTTTTTCATTACACAACTGGCTGTTTGCATTATGGTTTTTATTAGAACTTGATTGTTTAATGACAAAGATACAGAGTTATGCTAAAATAAATACAAAGCTCTGTAGTGGAAAGGCAGAAAATAGACTCTACGAGAAAATTAAGTAAAAGTCAGACTGCTAAACTCTGCTGTGCTCACCCTGATCCTTCCAAAGCCTGTGGATGTTTTCCTCACTTACACATGCATTCCCTTTATTAACCCACAATCCCCAGGCAAACTCACAACTGTATTATATAGGACCTTGTGTTGTTCCTTTTACCTCTCTCATTTTATAAGGAGAGATTTCCATAAGCAATTTCACTCAGGGAAGTTGCGTACTGGACCGCTCTACCTTCAAAGATCTAATAGGCAAATCTGGGTGTTTCAACCAATCTGAAGTGCAAGGAGTATTGTCTGCCATAATACAAAGGGTTCCAGTTCAGCTGGACAAATGTGCTTATCTGCAGCAACTCATCTATTATGTAGCTTTGGTAAATGTGTCATCATGGCACAGTAACCTCAGCAGTCTGCAGAGGTGGATTTGTGTGCAATCGTTTGGACAAGTAGTCGCTTCTGTTTGGAACAATTAAGTGTATTTTTGGTTTTGGAGGGTTTGGGGGTTTTGTGGTTTGGTTTTGTTGGGCTTTGTTTGGCTGTTTGGGGTTTTGAAGGGGAGGCAGAGCTTGTGTGGGGTTTTTTTTTTGGTAGTTGTTGGTTTTGTTTGGTTTTGTTGCCTTTAAAAAGCCAAGGCACGAAAAAAAGCAGAACGCCAAGTGAAACGATTTGATGTGGTATTTCATCCAAGCCACTCTGTCCTCCTCCCCAAAATAAATAAATAATAGGAGTGCTATAAACAAGAGAACAAAGAAATCTGAGGTGTTCTGTACTCCAAGACACCCTACAGATTGTTTATCATACTTCTGGCTGAAGGGCAAACTGTGACTGATGCTGGGTTCTGACCGGGAAAAGTTGGGCTAGAATAGTGGAATTTGACTGATGGAGAAGAAAATAATGTCTGTGCTGCTGTAGAAGGTGTAACAGACTTCACATGGACTCCAGCTTCTTTTATTTAAGCTGTCTTGTGGTGGAGATGTCCTGAGATGAGCCACTCCAGGGCTTAGTTCAGGTTTTGATAACAACAAACATTACCACTAGAACTGTTCTCTGCTGCTTGGCTTCACCGACGTGGAAAGTCTTCCCCCTCTGACTGCATGGAGACTGATGGCAGCACCTTAACTTCAATATGGGTCTGAAGGTTCTTCTTGCTGTCCTTATTTTAGGATCCTATTGCTCCCTCTCACCAATTCACAGCGGTCTGGGGCAAATTTTGCCGTGACTTTTGTCTGCTCCTGTAGCTTCACCTCCTTCTTTGACTTCCTTCAACGGTATAAAATGTATATTATATATCTTAGAGCACAGGGTTGTCACTCACAAAGAATACGAAGTTTAATGCATTATTCAGAAGTAGAAGAGGAGGAAGTCCAATGCAGCTGTGGAGTCTCTTATTTTATTTTATGGAGCTTTATGTTATTTTACAGAGCATGAAAGCAAAATGTGTGACTTAAAGTTAGAACGTTTAGAATCGTGTGATAGAGTAAGCAGCAGCACTAAAATTTTGGATCCAAGTGCAAATCCCGTTCAGAGTTAAGGAATTGAAAGATGTTTTGATCTGAAAGCTACAAAAACCCATCGGGGAGTGAGTTGTGGGTGTGGGGTTGGTTGTTTGCCTTTGTCCGCTTTGCAGTGCAAAGAAGCTCCTACCACAAAATCAAACGAAACTGGCATTATTTTGTAGTCTGAGTTCTCATAGTTCTGTTGATTCAGAAAGCTGCAAACAGGTTTAGACTTAGGCACTTAGGATGACTGAAGTTTTAGGGCTAGGGTATACGAAAATGTAACAATACTAGTTCAGTAAATGAACACTTCTTAATATCTTAACACAGAATCCTGCTATTAAACTCTCAGTTCAAGAGAATCACTCTTCGTCATTTTATTGGTGGCTTCATTACTGATTATTCCTCCTCTGGTAGAATGTCTAATAAGCAAACCAACATTTGCATCCCTGTGTATTTCTGCTAGGGAGAGACAAAGAAAAGAGGTCTTTGTCATTTCTTACTGATCACTTCAAATACTACGTCAGGCATAAATCAATCTGGTGAGAGAATGGTGGCTGTTCCTCCAGATTTGCTCTGGGTATTTAACTAGGTAGAGCTAATATGTGTAATTTCTTTTCTTTCTTTCTTTTTTCATCCTCTTTCAGCATTTATTAGGTAGCATTGATATGATAGGTTGGACTTGATGATCCTGGAGGTCTCTTCCAACCTGCTTAATTCTGTGATTCTGTGTGACTAGTGCAGTGAGGTGCATGCCCAGTTACATCAAACTTAGCTCTTGCTGATGGCTTTGTTTTATGGATAATATATGGTCTTGGAGGTCTCTTCCACCCTGGTTGATTCTATGATAGAACCATGCAATCATAGAGTGATTTGGGCTGGAACAGACCTCCCAAGATCATCTAGTCCAACCCCCTCTGCAGTGAACAGGGACATCCTCCACTAGGTCAAGTTGCTATCCCAAGTCCAAGAAGCATTCTGGCACATTGCAAAGATATTTCCTAATATTGCTAAAATAGAGCAGAATACAGGGGGAAAAAAAACCAATATATTATTTCTTTTACATTCTATTGCCAGACTACAAGAGATATAAATTCAGTAGTTTATGTTGTACCTCATAAAATGACTAAGGTTGGAAGAGACCTCAGAGATCATCCACTCCAACCTCCCCATCATAGGCAGGGATACCTCTCAACTAGACTCAAAGCTTCATCCAGCCTGGCCTTAATATGTCACCAACAGTGCATTTTCAGAGCTGTGGTGCTCTTTACATTAGGAACTTGGATTTTTTAGTGCTAAGAATGTATTAGGAGTTGATGGTATCTGAAACATGTAGGGAAAACATTAGCTGTATACATGTGTATGTGTAAATAGGATTAGGGATGTATACATATCTATTTTCAAACCAACTAATTTGCTCTATATTTCCTCAAGCATATTCAGCTGTTTATGTGCAAGGAGACTTGACAAGTGAGGTTTTTTTTTTCCAAGTATCCTGTTTTATTGGCCATTTTTGTTCATTATCATTCATCTGGTGACAGCAGTATTTATTATTTGTATATTAATGGCTGGCAATTGCTAAATGATGGGAGAGCAGTCAAACAAAGCTAGGTGGAATTAACTTTATGCATGCTTGCTAGATAATACTCAATTTACAGTGCTCTATGCATTCCTCAAATGCTCTCTGATTAAATACCATTTACAGAGCTAATCCAGCCCAGAAGTCTTTTTTGCCAGTTTTAAATTTTGTATCTGGAAATATTATTAAATCCCAAGCATTTTCAAATCTGATTTTAGAAAGGGGGGGGGGGAGTCTATATTGCAGTAAATCTATCATCATAGCTACCAATTCCTTGAGCTTAA
The DNA here is from genome assembly GCF_015220805.1 of Pogoniulus pusillus. Taxonomy (NCBI): domain Eukaryota; kingdom Metazoa; phylum Chordata; class Aves; order Piciformes; family Lybiidae; genus Pogoniulus; species Pogoniulus pusillus. The sequence goes on from NC_087265.1 coordinate 46,298,804, forward strand.
TTATGACACTACTAAATGTGAAAATCTATTCAGCGCTAGGAACACTTTTCACATTACATTCACGCTAAAGATTGGCTGTTAAGAGCTCATTACTGGTAGTTTTCTAAAGAGTGGTTTATTAAACACTGTTACCTAATAAGCATCTTTGGTGGTGCAAATTGCTGAAAACAGTAATGAGTCTGATTAGACTTCATTTCAATTACGACAGCTTGTCTAGCAAAAAAAAACCCAACAACCCAACCTCTCCTTGATGCTTTGGAATCTGGCTACAAGGCATTAGATGGTTTAAAAGGAAAATGCCACCTCTGTGTTTCCTTTTCCCCACAGTTCAGTAATGAATAGAGAGCTGTCCAAGTAGCCATCCAATTTAAAAAACTAGATGGGCAGCATTGGAAGCACAATCCTGTTTATGTAAAAATTCTACAAAGGCTTTCCAGTTAATATATCTAAATAGGGTCATATTTAGGTTCCCTCTGCTTCCCCTGGCATGAGAACATAAAACCAGAAGAAAAGATAAATGAAAATTATTCACTTCTATCTGCTTTGCAGAGATTATGCAGTCCTCTGATTAGTGTAATGCACCTTTCAATTGTTATCTGTAATTCTTTTACCTATCTGACAGATTTTACTTGAAACCACAAAGCTCTCTCAGCTTCCAGCAGTACCTTGTAATTTAACTTGGGTTGGGAGAGGGTTAACTGGTGAAAAAAAATCGAAATTAAACCAAGGCTCTATAATTTTACTCTACTGACACAAAAAAGAAGTGCTGGGGTTTTTTTTTGTTTTGTAGTTTATGAACTTAATTTCTTGCTGCTAAGAAGGTTTGACTCTATCAATGCTTTCTTTGAAGTCATTCCTGTATGTTACTTACGCGTCCAGGATGAAAAGAGAAGTGTTGATGGAAAAAAAAGAACTTAAGATGATAGCTCCTAAATATTTACTATAATCCTAACGTTCCTGTTGGGAGTATATAGCATTTTTAATACTAAATTCGTGTGGGTGCCTTTGTATCATATTATTCAATGCAAAATTGGATGGAGTGTAACTAAAACCTTGTGATAAATTATGCTTGGAGAGAGATGGCAAAAGGGGGTCACGCATGGAAGGTATTGCGCTGCGGAGGGCAGGGTGTTGGACTTAAGAGTCTCAGAGGGTGGCTGAAACCAGACTTCTGTCTAGTCACTTTACAGCAGATTTTAGGAAAGTTCACATGCAAGAGGTTTTGAAAGCCGTCTTAGTAGACACAAGGAATAAATCAGCAACAAACAGCAGAACTTGCTCTCTGTTCAGATTTTAATGAAGTATTTTCCTCTGGGTAGTTTTTGACCGCACGTGTGGCACAAAACCCAAATTCTGGTGAGCAAAAATGCGTCATTTGCACGGTTAACTGCTGCAGAATCGTTGCTTTAAAAGCAAAACAATAACCAAACCCAAGAAATAAATAATACAATGAATACATGAAGATATCTCCTTCACCATAAATCGTAAACTTAAGCGGTTCTTGTGACTTCAAACCAAAGTGACAGGAGAATCAAGCTCATGAGCTGTGGGGTCTGCGCATCTCATATTGACACCAAACCCCCCGTTTGGGTTCTTTTTCTGACGTTACTGTTCTGTTTTATCCTTTAATTTCTTGCATTTAGCTGTGCTATACCGTTCGTTTGTAAGAGAAAAGACTTTCATCGGCGTGCCTCACGAAACATCAAGTGAAACAGTGCACATTTGGGGGGTTTGTTTAGAACATCACACAAATACAAATGCCATTATTCAGCTCCGCAAGCGTGTGCCTGTAGTGCGCTTTGAGATGCTAATCAGTGGAGCTTGACTTCCGTACCCTGAAGCAACTTTTCAAACCATTTCATCATTAGGTGACCACATATGTGATCACACAATGGACAAAATTACAGGCAAAACTAGCACGGATTGTTGGTATTTAAGCTATCAACAGTGCTCAGCTAGTTCTTGATATGATCACTGCGTGGTTGAGATTTGTGTTGTCTCTTGAAGGTTGCTTACAGGAAAGGCTGAACTTGTGTGAGAGCTGCAACGGAATGTGACATTTTATCAGCTGGGTTCTATCATTTCTTTCTGGTTTTAAAGGCAGCACGCTATTGTCTTCTGCCCCTTGAAATGTCTGTGAACCCTCTCAATGTCATCCAGTGTGTTTCAGGACATGGCTCAACTTTTTTTTTCACAGCAGGATGAACTTTGCATGTTTTGAGAAAGGAGAACTAATGTATAATGTGATAAGCTTAGTTTCTTTTCTTTCCTGTTCTCTCCAGGAATATGGCAAAAATATTGGCATAGACAGAGTTAAATTGCTTAGTTAAGACACTCTGATGCCTGTGTATATGTTAAATAAATAAGTATATGTGCATATATATATATGCTTATATATATAGGGAGAGATTCCTATATTTGTCTATAGAAAGTTCCTTTTTCCTCTTCCCTTAGTCCCCCAGACACTTTGTTAAGCTAAATGAATATTTCTTAGTTAAGACACTCTGGTGCCTGTGTATATGTTAAATAAATAAGCATATATGTGTATATATATATATATACACTTATATATAGAGAGAGATTTCTATATTTGTCTATAGAAAATTCCCTTTTCCTCCTCCCTTAGTCCCCCAGACACTTTGTTAAGCTAAATGAATATTTCTTAGTTAAGACACACTGGTGCCTGTGTATATGTTAAATAAATAGGTATATATGCATATATATATATATATGCTTATATATAGAGAGAGATTTCTATATTTGTCTATAGAAAAGTCCCTTTTCCTCCTCCCTTAGTCCCCCAGACACTTTGTCAAGCTAATTGAATGATATAGATAGTTCCTTTCAAATGCTCAGGAAACAATACAGTAAAGTTCTAAACCAAGACCATGCCAAAAAAAAAACCCTCACCCAGCTGTGTTCCATTTTTCAGTAGTTAATTCAGATATATTTTATTGAATGAACCAAGAAAGAATCTCTGGAATTTGTGGAATACAATAATTGAAAGGTTTAAGTAAGGGGAAAAGATATAGCTGAGCTTAGTGTTTCTAGGATGTCAGTTCTTTGGTTATGCTTCTGCTTTTAATCTTGTTTCTCTGCTTTGTGTGGGGGGGAACAGGAAGGAAAGGAAGGATCAAGCTGCTCATACAGGCAAGCCTGAGCAGGAGCTGTGCTGGAGCTCTCTTTTCCAGTTCAGATGACTTAGCTAAGGTGTTCCCTACCTTGAGGAGGAAATCTTGGGTTCCCTGTGATAACATCATCCCTTCTTTCAATGTCATCTCTCGTGCTGTGAAGTATAGATGTTGTTGTTTGTTTGGTGGTTTGTTTTTTTCAGGGGAGATCAATAAGTATACGAGTTCATAATAGAGTCATTTTGCCCAGGAGATTCTCTTTGGAAGGACAGCATCTGCCAGCACAAGCCCCACTCTGGTGCTTACAGTAGAGAAAAATGTGTGTGGTGTATGTCTGGTCTGACAGGGAAAACGGGAGAGAGTGGATGAGCTCTGCTAAGAGCTCCCTGCTCTTAATCCTGGGCCATGTCAGGAGCATTCTAAAGCAGTTTATCTTCATATGTCGTCTTGTGTATAAGAAACAACACTAAACCCACCAAAACTCATTTCATATGTAGCTTTTTCCACAGCCTTCAGATCAAAGTTATTTTCTTCAGGCTGGACTAAATTATACGCAGGTCCCAGGAGTGAAGGACACTGAATTAATGCACTCTGCCACCCAGTCCTGGCTATAGAATGTTTTTTATCGGACTGTGAGACATAACATCTCTTTTACCATTTCATTAAAAATTAATGTGCAGATTGCCAAAAAGCAAAATGCATAAATAACATAAACAAATCCTCTGGAAGCTTTGTATGCTGTGGAGTCGTCTTTAAGAAGGTTCATTGTGGTTTATTTCTCTCGTGTAGCAGATTGCTTCTACCTAAGATTACTTCTACCTCTACATTTATCTTTGTTCTCATTTGGATAATTAGCAGAGGTACTCAAATCTCAGGAAAGCAACTCCTATATTGGTAGGCTTTGGAATAAAGAGGTTAAAAAGAAAGCAGTGTTCCTGGTTAGGATCTGGAGCATTGTGTTATTGGCCCATATAAATTTGCTTTTTCACACTTGTTAGTTGAGTGTAATGGGTCAAACCAGAGTACAGTTATTTGAAACTCACTGATACTGATCTTTGCCTTCATATTTGTGAGGCGAAGAGGTCTGGTTAGATAAATCTCTGGAATTAACCTTCTCTTGCTACAAGTAAAGCTATGAAATGCTTACATATATATCTTTAAGGAATTATGACTGGGAAAAAAAAAAACCAGATGAAAGTGGAGTGGAATTTCCCAGCGCCGCTGCCGTTCATTGGAGGGAAATATATCTTCAGGAACTTGCTGTGTAACTTAGTCTGGAGTTTTAGGGCAAAGGTAGTTTTTGACATTATGGAAAACATCCAAAGTAATGCACTTAAATCTCTTATTTATTGTGCACCCCACATTTGTTCAAATCAAATATGTCCCTTTCTGGCAGTTTTAACCCCATTTATCCTCATGCACAAGTGCTCACCTGTTATTTACTCGCATAAGAGAAGGTCGATACTGCAGAACAAGGGGAGTGCTCTGTTGTGACATAAAACATACATATTCATTAGCTCCACTGTCCCTATGGACACGTGTGGTATGTCCTGATGATCTTCATTTGGCAAAGGGAGTAAGCTTACGAGGGAAATTGTCTTAATGGATTTAAGATGCACAAAATAAATGTATTTTGAAAGAAAAGACTTATTTACAGCTAGGAACCAAAGGTGTCATTTTAAGTCTGAAGGAAAAACGAGTTCATCTGAAAGGAAACAATTTACTGAATCATGATTAGCAACAGAAATGGGGGAAAATATCTATATATATAATCCAATATTTGAAAATCATTTTCAGATATTAATATTCTTTTTTTTTTTTTTTTCCTGGAAGAGTTTAGGTCAGGATCTGAATGTTCTGGATAAAGTTCCACAGTGCTGAAAATTCATTCCTTTTGCCTCTAAGTTACTTACTAAAAACCAAGTTGAGGGTTCTGTGTTTCACCTGCATGATAAAGCAGTTGAGTGTGGTTTATTTCCTCTGCTTTTAAGGGTTTGTGTTATGCTTTTCCAAGGGAAATGTGTCTTAAACTCCACTCCTGCAAAAAAAAGAACCCAGGAAAAGTCTATTTCTGCTATTTTGCTGCTTAAAAAGAGAGCATGCACTTGTAAAAGATTCCATGGGCTTTATTTTAGGCTTGAAGTAAGCATTTCAATAGAAGCATGATCAAGCCTCAGGTCTAAACTGTTCTGCATTTGCAGTGTGTGTAAACACTTGTTCCGAGTGGCCAAACTCTATTAATTCATGATTCTATTTTACCATGTGAGTGTTTTAATTCTCAGAATCACTGCTGTTCTGCTGGAGTAGTTACATTGTTTCTCATGTTTATATGGGCATAAACTGCACATTATTTGATAGATTAATTATTTTAAACATACCTTGTAGCTAGAAGCATCTGTTCAGTGCACTACAAAAAGTGCCCTTTTTTGGGGGGGGGTTGTTTTGCTTTTAATTTATGCTTACTTTTGTTTACAGTTGCTTTTCCTTTCAGTCTTCTCTATGAAATTATCTATGAAATTTGCTAGGTCCTTTATAGAAAACAGCTTAAAACCATAAAGCACTGGAAAAGGAAGCATCATAATAGGTTAATGGAGAACTCATTGCAATTATTGTCTCCATTGGTATGTTTCTGTATTATAAGCAGTTGAATACAGTGAGGGCAGAGCCATATACTAAAATAAAGTATTTTCAAGATAAACTACAATTAATCATAAATATGATCAGTTTTCTATGTAGAGGGTTTCTGGCACATGGGTGCATAAATGGCTTTATTTATGGTATGCAATGATAATGTTTCAATCTGATCATGCTGCGAGGATGGAGCCCTGAACTGAGAAGGGTTTTTTGCTTAAGGGCTGCTGCCACAGAGGAACTAACACCTCCAAGGTGGGCAGCAGCATCCTGGGAAGTCTCATGCATGGAATGCCTAAGTAATAGCTACAGTTCCTATTATCTGTCAGCTGCTGCTTGGTTGGCCTACAGATCCAGCCTGCTTCTGCTGCAAAAGTATGCGAGTGTCATCTCTGCACTTATTCTGCTTTTCCTTGCTTGACTATTGTTTCTCCTTTCTTCTGCTTCTTAAGGCCTTTTGAAGCTGTTGGATCTACTAAAGGCTGTTTAGCAAGAAACATCTGAGAGACTTTCAAAGGCATTGCTTTATGTAAATGGCAGGGAGGTGGCTTGGAAGGAGAGAACTCACTTGCTGTAAATACATTGCATTTGCTGTTGTGAGGTATGAAAGTGTTATTTAAAAGGAATTTGACAGTATTTAGGTTGATAATTGAGATGTATTAGTTTGAGATTCTGTGTCTGAAGTCTCATTCATAGCTGGTCCAGGCTCTTCTACAATGTTTCATTTTTCTTGCTGATTTTATCCTTTGATATATATATATAGGATCCTCAATATTACTTGTGAAGTGTTTTGTTTTAAAGATTGAAGTGTTTTGCTAGATGGGAATCATATGTTAAACAGCCTGACAACAGCTTGCTCCCACTAATGGCATTCATAGGATATATATATATATATATATATATATATATATATATATATATATATATATATATATATAAAAAATAAAAAGAAGATCAGGTATATATAATAGGATATATATAGAGAGGAACATAGGATATATATATATATATATATAATAAAAAGAACAGATATATATCATAGGAGATAGGTAGATATATGAGCATAGGATATGTATATAATAAAAAGAAGATTATATATATATAATAGGATATATATACACACATATATATGGGAACACAGGATACATATCATAAAAAGAAGAACATATATATATAAAATAGGATATATATAGGAACATAGGATATATATAATACAAAGAAGAACATATATGTAGGATATATATGAATATAAGATAGATATATATATATAATAAAAAGAAGAACATGTATTTATATGTAGGATATATAGAGAGAGGAACATAGGATATGTATAATAAAAAGAAGAACATATATATATATATGTAGGATATATATAGAGGAACATAGGATATGTATAATAAAAAGAAGAACTTATCTGTAGGACATATATATAGAGAGAGAGAGGAACATAGGATATGTATAATATAAAGAAGAACATATATATGTGGGATATATATATGAATACAGGATATATACAATAAAAAGAAGAACTTATATGTAGGATATATATAGAGAGAGGAACATAGGATATGTATAATAAAAAGAACAACATATATATATATGTAGGATATATATAGAGGAACATAGGATATGTATAATAAAAAGAAGAACTTATATGTAGGACATATATATATAGAGAGAGAGGAACATAGGATATGTATAATATAAAGAAGAACATATATATGTGGGATATATATATGAATACAGGATATATATAATAAAAAGAAGAACTTATATATATGTAGGATATACATAGAGAGAGAGTAACATAGGATATGTATAATATAAAGAAGAACATATATATGTGGGATATATATATGAATATAGGATATATATAATAAAAAGAAGAACTTATATGTAGGATATATAGAGAGAGAGGAACATAGGATATGTATAATACAAAGAAGAACATATCCTATATATATATATAGGATATATATAGAGGAACATAGGATATGTATAATAAAAAGAAGAACATGCATGTATATGTAGGATATATATAGAGGAACATAGGATATGTATAATAAAAAGAAGAACATACATATATATGTAGGATATATATAGAGGAACATAGCATATATATAATAAATAGAACAGATCCCTACCAAGAAAGTGCTGAGAGCACTTTCCAGGTCTGTTTTCCCAAGTTTGTGGTTGATAAAAAGCTGCCAAATCTGGGCCCATACAACTGGGTTGCTCAGTTTGAGGTTCATCCTCCCACCAAGTCCTTTGACGTCAAAGGAGTTCCTCATGGACTGGAGCAGAGGTCTTCACACAGTAATTAGAAAATAAATGTGGAAATAATTTTCTTTCTCTTCCCCCCACCCCCCCCCTTCAAATCATAATTAGCTCAATCCACTCTTCAAAATCCCTCCTGTTTCCAATTAAGAGAGATCAGTTGCACTATCTTCAAACAGCTGAAATGATGCTTATTAATAAAAACTGGAGTGTTAAAGAAATGTTTTAGCTTGAATTAATTTTTGTCATTATTATTATGATGGGACATATGACAGTATCCAGTCTTACAAAATATTATCAGATTTTGCACAAACCCAAGAAGTTGTCTGCCCTACATTTCCAACAGCAGTTACAGCAGGACTTTCTTAGGCAGCTCTGTCCTATGCTTCAGAAGGATTTCACAATGTGGATGTAGGGCCTGATCCTCAAGGTACTAACACCTTCAGCTCTCACTGAAGTATGATGTTGGAGGAGTCCTTGCTTGCTTCCAGCAAAGTCTCTATTTAAGTTGATAGCTGTTTTGGCAGAGCATGTCCACAGGAAGCAGTCCCATGGCTAAAATCACTATAATGATGCGTTGTGTAAATATTCAGTTATCTTGAGTAATTGGAGACAGGGCTGAGAGGAGCAGTTCACTGGGCAGGGACAGCTTTTGGAGTCTTTGACATATAGTCCAAAGTTGAGAAACTCACTTCCACTTGGAAGTCTAGAGGGAAGAGGATTCATGGTACTCAGAGCTGTGTTTTTGGAGTTGTTTCCTTCCAGGCAACAAATGAGCTGGGGTTGTTTAGCCTGGAGAAGAGGAAGCTCGAGGGGACCTCATTGCTGTCTACAACTACCTGAAGAGAGGCTGTAGCCAGGTGGGGGTTGGTCTCTTCTGCCAGGCAACCAGCAACAGAACAAGGGGACACAGTCTCAAGTTGTGCCGGGGGAAGTATAGGCTGGATGTTAGGAGGAAATTGTTGGCAGAGAGAGTGATTGGCATTGGAATGGGCTGCCCAGGGAGGTGGTGGAGTCACCGTCCCTGGAGATGTTGAAGCAAAGCCTGGCTGAGGCACTTAGTGCCATGGTCTGGTTGACTGGCTAGGGCTGGGTGCTAGGTTGGACTGGCTGATCTTGGAGATCTCTTCCAGCCTGGCTGATTCTATGATTCTATGAATGTGCTCTTACAAGTTTGTTCTGGACTAATATCAGAAACATCTCATTTAGTTGTTTGACCCTGATACAGTCTACCCCTTCTCAACAGTGCATTAAGCAGTTGCTCAAATCATGTTTAACCATATGCCTACAGTTGAGAACCTGCTTCAGCTACTGATTTTTGCAAAGGAAACTGCAGACTTGTGCTACGTAGGGCACTGCAGGGATGAACAGAGGAGGGACTGCAACAGGAGGATTGTTTTCTTTTGCCTTAAGTATGTTGAAGGAACATTTGGAGGGCACTGATCCAAGCTGAAGTTTTGACAGCTGGTTGGGAAGCTTGATGTGCTACCCTCTTTCTTGTTGCTTGCATCCCAGTATCACCATGTCACTTAGGTTTTGTTCCCCAGCATCTCTAGAAGAGCTGTGCAACCTCTGCCAGTATGTTCAGAAAACCTCAGCTGCACATGACTTTATTTTAGCTTGATTATTTTATTAGGAATGTGAATAGATAAGATGCTTACTGAAGTCCCAGCACCTTTTGTCTTAAAGCAGATCGTTGCTAACCTTTGCTAGCTGGAAAGTTAGCTTTGACAACATCACTAGCTGGAAAGTGGTTGTCATCGTTTGGACTTGTCTGCAGAACACCATAAATGCTCTGTTATTTTTTGCCTAGCTAGTAGTCTGGACTTTTCCATGTCTGTTTTCAGTAGAAATCCTTTTATTTAAATGAAAAGGAAAGGCTAGTTATTAATTTTTATCTTCTATAACAGATGTAATCCTGTCAGGGACAGAGCAACTTGACCTGATACTTAAGGGCAGCAGCAGAAGAGGGTTCTTTGTATGCATGAGCTCATTCGAGCTGCCATCAGGATCAGGCCCACTGGACATCTAGGATCTGTAAACAATTGCTTGCTCCTTTTTGTACCCATATTGCAATGTCATTTTTTTCCTAACTCTGGCATTCTTTCTTGTTTTGTTTTATGTATTTTAATCCATAAATCCGAGTATGAACATGGATTTCTACCATATGGAATTACCGTGTGTGAAGGTGATGGTTTTCAAGCTAAATGTGCAAAATGAGAGAAGTTGAAAATATGCTCAAATGTTTGGTTCAGAGCAATGGAATAATGAAATGATTTCATATAATTACTTGAAGTGTAATTCAGATAGATCCAAGTGACAGAATTAGGAAGTAGGGATGTAAAGCAAGGCTGCCAGGACAAGGGAAAAAAAAAGATTCTGTTGAAAAGATTCTGTTTAAAAGAGCCTACTCTGCCTTTCCTATGTAATGTATTAAATCTATCTTAAAAGCAATTCTCTGATAAGTGCATACCTGTACTTAAAGAGCAGAATCCTTTCCATTTGCCTTTTATAGCCCATAGCAGCACAGTTTACACAGTTCCAAAATGTCGATATCTCAGTGAATTCCCTAAGTTAGCCAAGTTCTGGTTTATAAATGCACTCAGCTTTGTATCACTGCTGGATTTTCAGCAAGTTATGAAAGAAAACCACTCTCTGCAGAACTGTGATTTATGTCAGAGTTTAAATTATGCTAAAACATAAAAATAAAATAGAATCATAGAATCAACCAGGTTGGAAAAGACCTCCAAGGTCATCCAGTCCAACCTAGCACCCAGCCCTAGCCAGTCAACCAGACCATGACACTAAGTGCCATGAAAAATTCAACCTCTAAATATGCTCTTATTTACCTGATTTTAGGCCTTTATACCAGCATTTGGATTCTTAACACAAGAAATGCAGGAAGGTGTTATCAACTCAAGCTAAAAGCAACTAGTAAAATGAAATTGAAAGTATGGATAGGAAGTGGTTGCAAACATTAAGGAACTGCGGAGTAGAGGGGTTCAAGAGGACACAGTCTCAAGTTGCTGTTCAATACAATTTGCAAAGGCTGTAGCCAGGTGGGGGTTGGTCTCTTCTGTCAGGAAACCAGCAACAGAACAAGGGGACACAGTCTCAAGTTGTGCCAGAGGAGGTCTAGGCTGGATGTTAAGAGGAAGTTGTTGGCAGAGAGAGTGATTGGCATTGGAATGGGCTGCCCAGGGAGGTGGTGGAGTGGCTGTCCCTGGAGGTGTTGAAGCAAAGCCTGGCTGAGGCACTTAGTGCCATAGTCTAGTTGACTGGCTAGGGCTGGGTGCTAGGTTGGACTGGCTGAGCTTGGAGGTCCCTTCCAACCTGGTTGATTCTATGATTCTATGAAGTGTTTGCATAATTAAAATGAAACTGCAATATTTTGTTTTGTTTTCTTCTAGATCAGACATTTTATTTTTGTCAAACAATTGTCAAGCTATTAATAATCAGAGACAAAGCTATGAAAATGTTTCTGCTTTTTCAGTTAATAGAAAATTGTGGGAAACAAAGCTTTGTGCTTCCCCCCCAGTCCATTCCAGTGGACTCCACGTAAATATGGATTTCTTCACTGCTTACTAATGCAAAAAAATATACTTATGGTTAACCATTAACCTATGCTTCCAAATAACACTAATGATTGCAATGTGCTGGAATAAATGCTCATCTTTCATGGGATGAGGACAGTCCTGTTCTCTTAAGCTTACCTAATCAAAGTCTAATCCGGCCTTTACAGCCTTTGTTAAATGCACTGGTATTTAATATGCATCAATAAATAAACTTTCAATTATTGTGCAGTGAGCATACCCAAAGATAGCATGACAGTGTGAAACTACTGCTCTGTCTAGCAATTACTCCAACCAAAGCACGCTGCTGATGTGATTTCCCTTCTCCTCTTCAAATGGAGAATTCAGATTCTGACGTTCTTTTGCAGCTTCCCAACGTGCAAAATAAATTCATCTAGACAAATGCAACTCCAAGAATCGAAGTTTTACACTGTCTAGATGTATCTTCCCACCGTAACTTGAAATAGGATGGTTTCATTTTAAAAGCACGTGTTCCATTAGAAATGAAAAAGGAGCAAGCAATAATTCTTTTTTAACCAAACCAATGATTTTTTAATGAAAGATATTTTGAAACATCTTACTCAGTGAGTAGCTTATGGTACAAGTTGTTGTGCTCTGACCTGGTGCCTTCTTTCAACTTTTAAAGATGAATAGCCTGCCTTTTACAAACCACTGAAGACAATGTGCCAAAAGCATCTTCGTTAACTACAGTACAATACCAGCCCAGCCAGATTCTTTGCTTCATCCATGCCTGGTTTACCTTCTTTTTCAGAAGTTTCACTCCTGCTTTAGTGCATTCTTTGCAAAGAGTCTTTCTGGGAGCATTCATCCATCGGTACCTAGTGGAACATCCATTCACTCAACTGCTTTTGCATCTCTGTAAGCGTTTCGGTTATATGCCCAGCACTGCAGAACAGGGATAGGTTTTGCTTGCTTGTTTGTTTGGCCAGTCTTTAAAATTCAGAGTCATGAACTCGTGTGTCTGTCTGTTACTCAGTTCTCTATTACAGGAGCATTCATCTTCTTTCCTCTTGTAAAACGTTGAAGTAAATACCATAACATTAGAAGAATTTTAGATACCCATGACTTGCGCTTGGCTCTTGGTGATTTGCTTTTCAGATTTCCAACTGAATTTAATGATTTCTGAAAAGCTTCTGATAGTTTAGCAGTAAAATTATAGTTGTTTTTTTTTTTTTCCCTATGAGCTTGACTTCTATAATTTCACCCAATTTCTTGATGTATTTACCCCCCCCCCCCCACAAGCCAGAAACAATTAGCAGATTGTATGAACGCTAAATGAAAGGAATAAATCTGCCAAACACTTGCTCTCGAAGCTGCATCCGTCAAAAGCTCTTCTCTGAATTAACTTTTATAGGATAATTGTCCAATTGTTAACAGACATTTTTCTCAAGTTGTCAAAGTGTTGGAGAAATGAGGAAGGAAGAGAATGCTTAGGAAAAGAAATACAACAATGATTCGGTCGGGGGGGGATTGAGAACTGCAGTACTTGTACTAATGTAAGGCTCATTAGAGGTACTTTGCAGTTTTCAGGTGAAATTGAAATGATTTGGTGATTTGCAAATGCGTGGATGTAAAAATAAAAATTAAGAATCCAAATGCAAATGAGTGCAAGTGCAGTAAAATATAATTGCAAATGAATCTGTTGCTTTATTCATTTATTGTGTAATTACTGCAATCCTTCCCACCTTGTTTTCAGTATTTCTTAATCATTAAGTCGGAAGCATGACAGCAGTGCCAGCCCTGGCATGATTCTCTTTGACTAAAACCTTGTAAATTAACACAATTAGCACAGCATCATCCTGCTAATTAACTTCCAGTGTCTGGTGCAGTGGTTTTGCAAACAAGGAAGAGGGAGTCAGAAGGGAATAAACATGCCATTCTGTTACCAAACTGTGTGCTGCGTTAGGTTTAGCTCAGCGAGGCTAAGCTGGCCATGTCAGATGCCAGAGTCAGGCAATGAAGAGCTAAAGGGGTTGGGGAGAAAAACAGGAGGGGGTAGAAGCTGTCAAAATAGACTGCAGTAATTCAGGGGGGAGCTAGTGCCACAGATGCTTCATTTCGACTGGGCCTCCTCCTTATCAGAGAATCTGTGCCAGAGGGCACAAGACTGTTTGCAAAAATCACTTTTGGTAATACGAGAGAGATTAAGGAGGTGCATTTGATACAGCTGTGCAAAAATCAGCCACGTCTTTACCGTGGGTAGGTGCGAGTTAGAGAGGGTTATCCTCACATTTGCAAATCCCTCTTGCCATTGCACGTGGTGGATTACAAGGAGGGAGGGGGACAGTGCCCACCACATTATTTACAAGGTGAATTGCTTTAAAGTCACATTTCGTTTGGTTTCCTTAGATTTTTGTCTGGGTTTGATTTGGGTTTTGGTGGGTTTGGTTTGTTTTTTTTTCCTAATTGATAAGGTTATGGTTTTTTTTATAGCCAACTGAACTTTTAAGGACTTGGTTGTGTTTTGGGTTTTTTTTTCCCCCTCTATTTTTTTTGCTTGTTTGTTGTTTTTAGTGCTCTTTTTTTTTTTTAAGCCTCTTTTTCTTTGTACCCTGGAGGCTGTGAGGCAGCAGAGGTGGGGGGAGAAGAGAGAGAGAGCAAGCAAGGAGACCGACAGACAAGTCATGCTTGTTTTTTTTTTTCTCTTCTTTCCCAGAGCCTCAACAACAGAACTGAGAGGCAGAAAGGAGTCAGTTGTAATTCATACCGAGTTGTAGGCTTTGTGTGATGAAAGCGACGGAGCGCTGCCTGGGAGATTGCTTTGCTGCACTCCACGAAGCAGATTTGAAACTGTCGTGGACCACTTTAGATGAGAGTTGGATTATGGAATGACCTGCTATGTCTGTGTCATATTGTTCTGCGCAGGGTGCATTATACTGTGCTAACTAGGTGTTCAGTACCAAATAAGAGAGGTGTCCTAGATGTGATCTGTCAGCTGTGTCTCATATTTTTATATTGGTTAAAATATAAAACTGAGACGGTGATGAGAGAGGACAGAGCAGTTGGACTCCTTATACGTGAACGGTAAATCTGCTGGCAGAGTATTTAAAATGCATTCAGTCTTATTTAATTAGTTGGAGCAATCTGGCATTACCTGTGTTTTCTCAAATTAGCAAAGAACCCCCGACTGGATTGGCTGAAAAAGTGGGGCTCAGTTTGTGTGTGCCTTCAGTAAACCGAGCAGTTTATCCTGTTCCGTAAGGGCACCGCATTTGCTTCCCGGAAGGATTTGTGGTGTTAAGTGAAGTGTTTTCAGGGGAGCCGAAGAAGTTCGCAGGCAGTACATTTGAGAACTCACTTAAAAGCATCTGTAAAAAGGCCAAGCTCGCTCTTAACTTCATTTTTTTTCCTCCTGCTGCCCTAGGCTTGAAGATGCAGTGGACGCCGGAGCATGCCCAGTGGCCAGAACAGCACTTTGATATCACTTCAACCACCCGGTCCCCTGCACACAAGGTGGAAGCCTACCGAGGGCACCTGCAGCGCACCTACCAGTACGCCTGGGCCAACGACGACATCTCGGCTCTGACTGCCTCCAATCTCCTGAAGAAGTATGCGGAAAAGTACTCTGGCATCTTGGAAGGCCCAGCTGAACGGCCCATTCTCAGCAACTACTCTGAAGCTCCCTCGGGGCTGGTGAACGGTCGGAAGAATGAAAGTGAGCCCTGGCAGCCGTCGCTGAACTCGGAGAGCGTCTATCCCATGAACTGTGTCCCAGACGTTATCACCGCCAGCAAAGCTGGGGTAAGTGCAGCCCTTCCTCCCGCAGATGTCTCGGCCAGCATTGGGAGCTCTCCTGGGGTAGCCAGTAACCTGGCTGAACCCAGTTACTCCAGCAGCACCTGCGGAAGTCACACGGTTCCCAGTCTTCATTCAGGGCTCCCATCTCAGGAATATGCCACAGGATACAATGGCTCATACTTGCATACCAGTTACAGTGGCCAGCCAGCACCTGCACTTCCATCCCCACATCCATCCCCCCTGCATAGCTCGGGACTTTTGCAACCGCCGCCGCCGCCACCACCAGCCCTCGTTCCTGGCTACAACGGGACCTCTAACCTCTCCAGTTACAGCTACCCTTCTGCCAGTTATCCGCCTCAAACCGCTGTTGGCCCTGGGTACAGTCCTGGGGGTGCCCCACCACCCTCCGCATACCTGCCTTCAGGAATCCCTGCTCCAACCCCTCTGCCCCCAACCACTGTCCCCAGCTACTCCTACCAGGGCCATGGTCTGACACCTATTGCACCATCTGCCCTGACAAATAGTTCCGCCAGCTCTCTCAAAAGGAAAGCTTTCTACATGGCAGGGCAAGGAGAAATGGACTCCAGTTATGGAAATTACAGCTATGGCCAACAGAGATCTACACAGAGTCCCATGTATCGAATGCCCGACAACAGCATTTCAAATGCAAACAGGGGGAATGGTTTTGACAGAAGTGCTGAAACATCATCCTTAGCATTTAAGCCAACAAAGCAACTAATGTCCTCTGAACAGCAAAGGAAATTCAGCAGCCAGTCCAGTAGGGCTCTAACACCCCCATCCTACAGTACTGCTAAAAACTCCCTGGGTTCAAGATCGAGTGACTCGTTTGGGAAGTATACCTCCCCAGTAATGAGTGAGCACAGTGATGAGCATAGGCAGCTCCTCCCTCACCCAATGCAAGGCCCGGGACTTCGTGCAGCTACCTCATCCAACCACTCTGTGGACGAGCAACTGAAGAATACTGACACACACCTCATTGACCTTGTTACCAATGAGATTATCAACCAAGGACCTCCCGTGGACTGGAGCGACATTGCTGGCCTAGATCTAGTAAAGGCCGTCATTAAGGAGGAGGTTTTATGGCCAGTATTGAGGTCAGACGCGTTCAATGGACTGACTGCTCTACCTCGGAGCATCCTTTTATTTGGACCTCGGGGAACAGGCAAAACATTAATGAGCAGATGTATAGCTAGCCAGCTGGGGGCCACCTTCTTCAAAATCACTGGCTCTGGCCTTGTCACAAAGTGGTTAGGGGAAGGAGAAAAAATCGTCCACGCCTCCTTCCTCGTGGCAAGGTGTCGCCAACCCTCGGTGATTTTCGTTAGTGACATTGATATGCTCCTGTCCTCGCAAGTGAGCGAAGAACACAGTCCAGTAAGTCGGATGAGAACCGAATTCCTTATGCAGCTAGACACTGTACTGACTTCTGCCGAGGACCAAATAGTAGTAATTTGCGCCACGAGTAAACCGGAAGAAATTGATGAATCTCTTAGAAGGTACTTCATGAAACGACTTTTAATCCCACTTCCTGACAGCACAGCCAGACACCAGATAATAGTACAACTGCTCTCACAGCACAATTACTGTCTCAATGACAAGGAGGTTGCACTGCTTGTCCAGCGCACAGAAGGCTTTTCTGGACTAGATGTGGCTCATTTGTGTCAGGAAGCCGTGGTAGGTCCACTCCACGCCATGCCAGCCACAGACCTTTCAGCCATTATGCCCAGCCAGTTGAGGCCAGTTACATATCAAGACTTTGAAAACGCTTTCTGCAAGATACAGCCTAGCATATCTCAAAAAGAGCTTGATACATATGTTGAATGGAACAAAATGTTTGGTTGCAGTCAGTGATACTACTTTAGAAACAAAAACGAAAGAGAAAGAAATGAATGTTGGCACACACAGAACCCGCTACGTAGGGTAGAGAACCCTTTTCAGCAGTGATAAAATTGCAAAGGGTCCTGGGAAGACTACAATTTACCTTGGCTCGAAAGAGCCAGGGTAGACTTGAAGGAAAAGTGCATCAAACGAGAGCTGCTGATCTGAAAAAGCCACACACGACAGAAAGCGCATGTTGATGCTCAGTTCTGTTCAAGCTAGACAATACTCACCAAGGAGCAAGGTGCAAGGGGGTTGATTTCAGAAGGACATGAACCCTGTGTGTTGATTCCATTCTGCTGTTCTTGAGATTTAGTTGCTGTCAAGTGCCTGAAGTGGTGCTTTATTTTTTGTTTGCCTCACAATTACATTGGTGGCATGTGCTAATATAAAGAGCTTTAACTTCAAACATTATTGGACTAAAGAGATGAACGGTTGTTGTTGCGACAGAGAACCAGATTTTTGCTATTCTAAGAGCAACAGTATTCCTCAATCCTGTCTGTTCTGTGGTGTTAAACTAAGAACAGGTGAAACAGGGTAATGGTAATCTGGACCTTAATTTCTGCAGTTCATTTCTTTTAATGTTCTGTCTGCAAAAACTCAGGAAAGTGATTGTGATTTGTACAGTACCTCAAAGGAATGTGTTGAAAGCACTATGTACTGCTGAGAGTTATAGGCTAGGCTTCAATGTTACTTTATATTAAATATGTATGTTTACCTCAACAATTGGAAAATGGCAAGGAAAATTACTTTGAATGTATCCAGGAGAAAAAAAAAAGAGAGAAAACACAAAACTAAAGCGTAATATGACTGAAGCTTTACAGTTGTTGTTGTTTTAAATAGGAACAGAAGGATTTCCCGGTGTTCAGAAAGAGTTCTTCTTTTGCCAACTTGTCAGATCAAGCCAGAGCAGAACAATTCTTTCCTCGTTGGTAAACTGTAAAGAGTTTTCAGCGTATTGCTCCTTGATAATTATGTGGTAACAGTTGTTTAGAAGGTGCATAGGTCTAAAAAAAGAGCCACTTAATCGCTTTATGTTAGCATCAGAAACAGTCAAAAGTAAGATTTAGTAGGACTCCGAGAGGCAAATTACCTTAAGCTGTGACTGCTGGGCTTCATTGCGCAGCTCTAGGCATGGTTTGGAGGTTATTTTGGTGAAACTGTAGAGAGTGGGATCAGTGTAGGTCGCTGGCAGAGCTATGGGTTGCAGAGCTGTTTATAGCAACGCAGTGGACTGTGACCAAACAAACAGTGAAAATAACAAAGCAAACCCGAACCCTCAAAGTACATTTATTTCCTTTCCCAAACTGCAAGGCTGAGTTTTTTACTGTGTGTGTCCCTCTCCATTGTCCTTAATGCAATCTTCATTTAGCATCCATTAGAAATCTTCCAGGCTGGAGTGTGCCCACCATTATTTCTACCTCAGTTTTGTTACATTTCTCTTGGAAAGCAAACTAAGAACTAGGGCAAGAAAAAAAAAAACCAACCTAACACCAAGACAAAAGTCAGATTACATTAGGAATGTGAACCTGCTAAACAAGTTTCAGAGAGCTGCTATTTTCCCCCTGAAGTAATTTTCTTTCCCTATGTTAGCGCTCTTTACCCTCTCCTTTCTCCCCCCACCCCCTTCTTTTTTTGCCTCCTCCAAATATACATATTCTGGTGTCTTCCTTCTGGAAAGGCTATCTGGCATGTGTGGCATTTTGCTTAGTTCTCCCTGACCCCCTCCCAACCCCCCTCCACTTTTTTTTTTCCTTTATCCTTTAATGCTTTCTGTGCAACTCTTAGTGACAGCTGACTGATGTTGGGTAATGTCTCTGAGCAGGAGCAGTGCATGTTTGCAGCTGCCCAAAGCTTCTGCCATCACATGAAGAAAAAAAGAGCCTTGCTTCTTTTT
Organism: Pogoniulus pusillus; assembly: GCF_015220805.1. Classification (NCBI taxonomy): domain Eukaryota; kingdom Metazoa; phylum Chordata; class Aves; order Piciformes; family Lybiidae; genus Pogoniulus; species Pogoniulus pusillus. Next base: position 46,317,970 of record NC_087265.1, read on the forward strand.
TTTCTTTTTTTAATGTAATTTTTTTTGTTGTTGTTTGTTTGTTTACTTTAAAGAGGCAGTAACGAAACTGTTGCAAAAGCACTGGCATTTAATGTTTCTGTTAAGTAATGTACATTCAAACCCATTAAATAAATGCACTGAAAAGCCCCAAGAAGAGAGAGAGATACCAATCTGTTCCTAGGTAATGTTTGTCTTCTCAACAAATTGTACAGACCTTTTCTGTTTGGTGACATCAGTGGAGACATTTAGCATTCAGAAAGCTGATGAGGGATTTTTGTGATGTTGCTGGAAATTTATGACTCTTGATTATTAGCTTCCATTTTTTTTTCCCCCCATTTGTTTTTTTTTTTTCATTTAAGAGATATATAGAGAGAGATAGAACATGTGCAAAACAGAGCAAGTAAACCAAAATCTAATTTAAGATGGGATTCCTGGCAAACATTTTGTCTATCTAAAACTTTGTTTCACTCGTAAAAATAACATCTTAAAAACAGTGCCTTTCATGAAGGATACAGAAAGTAAGACCTAAGTACATCACCTGCTTTTGTTCTTTTGGTTCTGGTTCTTTTTTCATCGTTTCTTTTTCTCTTCAACAGCAATTACAGTCTATGGTCCTTGTTATGACCCAGCCTTTCTGCTTCCCCAAAACCTCCAAGGCTGCTTCTTCACACTGGTCATCCAACCATCCTCATATTTGTGAGATCCTGATGTCCCCATTAGCTATAGGTTCATGCTGATCACACTGGCAAGTATGCTTTTGCAGATCACTGACCCAATTTCTGTCTTAGACCTTGCCTTTCATATCTGCCATTGAGCTGTGCTCATCTGAAAGGCTCAGGCAAGTTTTGATAAACCACTTCTTGTTAACTGTTTCTCCTAACCATATTCCTAACAGATTTTTTTCTTCCTGCAGCTGGTAAAATGAAATCTACCCTCTAGTGTGTTTTTTTTCCCTCTTTTTAACCAGTAGCAAAACCAAAAGCAAACAAAATTGTAGCTGGTCCCTTCGGCTTCCAGCTTTAAATCATTCTCTTTAAAAAGTCACTCTGGGAAATTGATTTTTCAAATGTTAACCAAAGTGAGAAGCAGGCAGAAACTGAGATAGTGTGAAAATGCAGGTTCCACTTGCATGCACACACACACACACACACACACTCAGGCTTGTTCTCTCCAGGGCTCAATTCAGCTTTGGGGCAGCAGAAGCAGAAAACTTCACCCTTCTTGCAGCAGCTTTAAGGAGAGGAAAACAGAGCTAGGTTGTTACCCAAATTTTTCCCGACTAGCACCGGTCCTTGGCGCTGCTCTAGGAGGGTGCCTGTTGGATTTGGTGAGAGCTGGAGCAGGTGAACAGGAGGCATCTCGACCCTTCTCCAGGTAGCAATTACAGCCTGTAATCTAGTCCTTCTCACCAAAACGTTCTAGCTAGCTTCAAACTAGCGCAAAGGTTTCTGGCTGCTTCTTTGTCAGAATTTCCTCCAGTTTGGAGGGGCTGAGCTAGCTGAAGCCCATGCCATGTCCTGTACCTTTTACTGCTTTCCTCCATCCTGCCATATTCAGCCTGTTTTCCCCCTAGTGATTGGATTTTGGTGCACTGCTAGTCCTTCGCCCATCTCCACAGTCTTCTTTTCGAAGAGCATCAGCAAAGGGCTGAAGCACAATCCTGAACTTGAGCAAATTCCAAAGGTTAGGATTGCTTTTGAGAAGAGAAACAAACTATGTTTTAATGATGTCTTCAGGATTAAATCTTTGCTGATCTTTGACATTCCCATGGTAGAAAGCCATTTGCTGTCTTTTATGATTGGGCAAAGCTGAAGGCTTCCACCACTGAAATGCCCAAGTGGTTGTCTGGGGCCTCCTGGCTGTTGGTGCAGCCCTGGATTTTAAGTGAGGAACCTGAAATGGTTAAAGAACATCTGCTGTGTCAGTCTCTCACTGCAGATGCTTCACGTCTTATTTTAATGCGTGGATCCCATTCTACATCAGCTCCTTTTCTTCCTCATTCCTCCAGTAACAATTCCTATGGCCAAAAAAAAAAAAAAATATATATATATATATAAGTAAAACAAATTGAAGAAATATTTCTGCAAGCTGAAGGATCAATATCAATTCAAGGAGGAGTTCATAATGACCTTCTGTGAGACAGAAATGGAAATATACTCTATACATTCTGGCATGTTTCTCTCAAAAATATTTAGAGCATTAATGGCAATACAGAAGAGTTTGCTGACTGAGCTGATCAATGGAATGTGAAGGCAGTTTACTTAAAGGCTATTTACTTTCACACAGATTATTTATCTATTAGTCAGTTTGCATTCTACTCAGATGCAGATAGATGGGAAAAAATGTTTTCTTGAGCATTACAAACCTACCAAGGGGAAAATCAACCATCTGACTAAAATACATAAGCCAAACACCATCTGGGTGTCTTTACCAGCTATTTGGAGGCTGTGCTCTGTAAAATGAGAAAAGGTCATATTTAAGTGGGTTGTTTGTTGGTTTGTTGTTTTTTTTTCCATAGGATGTTTCTTTAGGGGATTGTCTAGTCAAAAAAAAAAAGAAAAGATTGAAATTAATTCCTGCATCAAGATGTTAATATATTTATGAGCAAATCTGGGGATCTGACCAGGGTTTTCACTGTCTGCAAATAAGATACAACTTCAGGTAAAGGGCTGCTTTTGTAATCCCCCTGCATTTTCTTCTGAAGCGCTCTGTCTTGAGGGAGAGTGCATTACTCAGATCTGAAGGATACACTTTGTTCCAAAACAAGGCCATCCAAAAGTTGTAGGGCCTCCTACCCTTTCACTGACACCAATCTGAAGGTGGTAGAACCGCGTTAACCGAAAGGAATCGTTCTTGATTTCTGCCCCTTGTTAGAGAAATCATCCCTCCGATGTATTATAATCTATGTCTGTTGGTTTTGATCATCAGCTCTGAAAGCTAACCTTGTCCTCCCAGCACTAACTCCTTTCCATCTTGTATGTGTGCATGTGTGTATATAATATTTATATGTGCATATACACCATGTCAAAAAAAAACCCAACATAGCTTTGTCTCTTAAAAAAAAAGAAGTATAAATTAATCATGTAATCATCTACAGATTTATATGAAGCACATTAGTAAACATGGAGCTAGTCGTATTTCAGCATCCAAACAAAGCCCAGCTGTGCTGGTGACTAACCAATACATGAACTGAAGCTCACACTCTGCAAGGACCTTTGGTTGACATTCGATTTTGAACCTGCCAGATGCATTTTTGTGAACCAGGGATGCTGCATCTTTAATGAACAAGTCTCTCCACTTTCCCCCTGTTTTTAAATACAACACAAGCAGTGTAGCACTAGGCACTGCAATTGTCAAAGACAATTAGACTGAAAGCAGGAAAATTTCACCTCCCTGTCTCAGTGATATGTAGAATGTCGGCAGTATGGGTCAGCCTTGCCACAGAGTTGTGTGAGAATAGATGAATCAGTCCTATAGAATGTTAAATATTTATAAAATGGTCCTGTACTACACCAAGGTTGGGAGCACATTCATTCCTTCTTGTTGTTTTAGAATAGAAAGAGAAGCAAAAGTTTTTTTATTTCCAAGCCTAAACTTTCCTCTGGTTCTTTTTTTCTTCCTCCCCTCCCCTCCCCACCCTCTTCTTTCTGGCTTGCTTTTTTTGTTCTGGTGGTTTATATGCCGTTGCTAGAGGCTTTTCACTTCCTTTCTCAAAGTATTTCTCATCAGACGTGCGTGGCAGACATTTCTTCTTTAAAACCATTTCTACCTCATTGCTACATATTGTACATGTAGTATTTATTTGTTGTCTTTTTTTGAATGTCATGCATTTCGTAAGAAAAAGACTTGTCCTTGAACTTGAACAGTCTACCTCAGAAAGACTGTCTTTACACTGAACAGTATTAACAACCTAAACGATAAGGCGCATTAGCGGAGTGTGGCAGGGTAGATAATGCACGAGTACTTGGGATACTGATGGACTTTTAATTGTACTCATAACACCAGGCTGCTTAAAGGAACTTAAAGGAAATTATGCACTGTGTAGGTCTTCATCAAGGTCCCGTTTTTGGCATGCTATAGTTGTTTAAATGAAATAAACTGAAGCAGCTTTATTCTGATGTGTGTCCTCCCCCCCTTTCTCCAGAACATTAATGGGTATTTTTCCAAGCGGTCTTTTTTTTTTGCCTTGATCAATCTGGCTACATTTCAAACCAACCCCAACTTTTCCCCTTATTGCCTGGCATATACAATATCCAGCTCTTAAAAACAAGCTATAGTACTTAGAATGATTTTCATCTGCGGTCTTCAGCGACGCAAGACTGTGTCTCACGCTGTCATTCTATGACTCCCTGTACGCTAAACGAAAGCAGGCTGCAGTTGTAAGAGTCCAAGGTTTAACTAACCAAAAAAAAAAGGAAAGACAAAACCAAAAAGGCACTTCCCAAAGGATTTAACACATATGGAGTCATGGTGCTCACAAGTTCTGTAACCAGAAGTTTTGGGGTGTTTTGTTTATTGCTGATTCTGCTTTATAAACGTGTTGTTTGCTTTTATTTTAGGGGAGGTGGGGGAGAGGGGAACTGTTGTACAACTAATGGCACATTGAATTGATTTGTATGAAGTGGTTTATGTCTTTGTATTTATTTAAGCATCAGGGGTTTGGGTTGGGTTTTTTTTTTGGGGGTTGGGTTATTTTGGGGCTGATTTTTTTTTTTGGGTTGGTTTTTCTTGGGGATTGGATTTTTTTGGGGTTTTTTTTGGGGTTGGTATTTTTTGGGGGGTTTTCTTTGGGTTGGGTTTTTTTTGGGGGGGAAGGTTTGTTGTTGGGGGGGGTTTTGTTTGGTTTTGTTGGGGTTTTTGTGGATTTTTGGTGGGGTTTTTTGGTTTTATTTTGGGGGTTTCTTTTGGGGGGGTGGGGGTTTTTTTGGGTTGTTTTTTTCTTTTTTTTTTTGCTTGATTTTTCTTTTGATTGTTTTTTGTTGGGGTTTTTTGTTTGGGGTTTTTTTGGTTGGGTTTTTTGTGGTTTTTTTTCTGGGTTGGGTTTTTTGTTGTTTTTGTTGTTTTTTTTTGTTTTTTGATGGGTTTTTTGTGTTTTTTTTTCCTGGGTTGGGTTTTTTGTTGTTTTTTGTTGGTTTTTTTTGTTTTTTGTTGGATTTTTTGTGGTTTTTTTCCTGGGTTTTTTTTTTGTTTGTTTGTTTTTTTGTTGGATTTTTTGTGTTTTTTTTCTGGGTTGGGTTTTTTTGGGGTTGGTTTTTTTAGTTGGGTTTTTTGGGGGTTGTCTTTTTTAGGTTGTTTTTTTTTCTTTTTGGGGGGGGTTTGGTTTTTTTGGGGGGCTGGGGTTTTTTTGGGGGAGGATTAGGTATTTTTCTTTTGTTTTGTTTCTTCTTCACCAGCTCTGCATTACTGTAATTAAAACAAAAACAAAACCAAACCCAACTAAACCTTTAGATGTAAAGAAAGAAAAAAAAAATGCTGAAAAGGGTACAGCACCCAATCAACAAATGGACTTCTGAAGTTGCTTGTCAGCAAATTGTGGATCTCTTATGAAAGCAAATGAACTGTGACAATCCACAAGGCGCACAGATGTGGATTCAGAAATGCATCTGAAACTCCTGGTATGCCTGACAATCTGTTCTTTAAGTTCCATTACCGAGTGGCACCCAATCCCTTTCACTTGCAGTCCTTGCCAGAGTGTATTGTTCAAAAGGCTGTTAAGTAGCGAGTAAGAGATTGAGGATTTTATTTGGGGGGGGGGGAGGGGAGGGGAGTTTGTTTACTGTATTTAGGTGAGGGACACCATATTTCTTGTCAGCTAATTGTACTCATCTGAGACAGAAATCTGAACAAACAAACAAACAAACAAAACCCCAACCCACCAAACAAAACAAAACCAAACCAAACCCACAACTAATTAAAATTTCAGTGCACTTTGCTTTCCTGGCCATATTGATTTTATTTCCTTAAATTGAAGCAATATGTTGAGTTTGACCAGATTTTGACCCTTCACGTGGAAAAAAGACCTACCTAAGACATTGTTTCTTTGGGTTATTCTGGTGCTGTTTGCTTATTTGTTTCTGCACATTCAGGAAAAAAAAAAACCAACCAAAACCAAACCCCATTATTTTTTTGTTGTCGTGCATTATTTTGCATCTGCTGAAACTAAATGTGTTATTATTGCACTCATTAAAAATGAAACAATCCATTTCTCTCAGAAAGGAAAAAAAAAAACCCCAACTCCACACAACATGACAAGCTTTAGATGATGAAAGCTTAAATTATCCATCACTTGCAAAATGAATTCGTATAATTTGTGAGCATTATTAATGTAAATGAGACATTTCTGCTTAGAGTTGTTGGTTTGTTGTTTTTTTTTTGGGTTGTTATTATTATTATTATTTTGATGGGATCATTATATGGTTGATCATATGTGTGTAGGAAGCTGCTGTACAATTAACTTGGAGATCTGAAAAATGCCTTTTTATTTTTGACTTCCCGTCCTCATTGTTAACAGTTCCAATTGTAATCCATTGCATCTCATTCTCTTGGGTGTTAGCACTGTAATACTTTAAAAAAAAGAGAGAAAAAGGGAGAAAAAGAGAAAAAAAAGAGGAAAAAAAGACAAAAAAAGAAATAAAAAAGCCCAATGACAACAACAGCAACAAAAAAAAACCCAAACCCCAACCACACCGACAAAACAAAACAGTGCTCAATATTGTAACTAACTGTCCCTACTGAATATTCCTTTTCATAAATACTTGCTACCACAGGGAAATTGAGTTTTCATATAGAATAACCTAGTTTCAGTAGTAACCATTGAAGAATTAAAAAAAAAAAAAAAGGGAAAAAAAAAAGGAAAAAAAAAGTTGTGGTTCAAGGCAGATATTTTTATGAAAAGTTTTCTCTATTGTAAAATTTGTTGTATATGGCTATGCTACTATCATGGAATAAGAAAAGAACAAGCATACCTCAAATAAAAAAAAAAAAGAAAAAAAAACAAAACAAAAAAAAGAATTCTGAGTTAAAACGTGACTGCTGGCTTCTGGTTTGATTTATTGATGGATTGGTTCTGCCCTTCGGCCAAGACAACCCCAAGCGGTGCTACAGACTGGGGACAGAGTGGCTGGAGAGCAGCCAGGCAGAAAGGGACCTGGGGGTGCTGTTGGATAGTAGGCTGAAGATGAGGCAGCGGTGTGCCCAGGTGGGCAGGAGAGCCAATGGCATCCTGGCCTGGATCAGGAACAGTGTGGCCAGCAGGACAAGGGAGGTTATTCTTCCCCTGTACTCAGCACTGGTCAGGCCACACCTTGAGTGCTGTGTCCAGTTCTGGGCTCCTAAATTCAAGAGGGATGTTGAGGTGCTGGAACATGTCCAGAGAAAGGTGATGAAGCTGATGAGGGGCCTGGAGCACAGCCCTGTGAGGAGAGGCTGAGGGAGCTGGGGGTGTGTAGCCTGCAGAAGAGGAGGCTCAGGGCAGAGCTCATTGCTGTCTGCAACTACCTGAAGGGAGTCTGTAGCCAGGTGGGGTTGGTCTCTTCTGCCAGGCAAGCAGCAACAGAACAAGGGGACACAGTCTCAAGCTGTGCCAGGGGCGGTCTAGGCTGGATGTTAGGAGGAAGTTGTTGGCAGAGAGAGTGATTGGCATTGGAATGGGCTGCCCAGGGAGGTGGTGGAGTCATTATCCGTGGAGGTGTTGAAGAAAAGCCTGGCTGAGGCACTTAGTGCCATGGTCTAGATGACTGGATAGGGCTGGGTGATCTTGGAGGTCTCTTCCAACCTGGTTGATTCTATGATTCTATGTTTTCCTGAAAGACAGGTTCTGGGTCTTTACCTACATTAATCCAAGTATGGCACTGCAGTTAAAACCCTCAGATTTTGGTTGTTTGACTTGAAAGAGTAATATGTTTGTGGGGGAAAAAATGCATGACACACGGGCAACAGCAGCCTCCCTGGAGGAGAAGGCATCTGAAATTCAGAGATGACACCCCATTGCTTTCAGAAACTTATCTGTAGCTGCTTTCATACTTTCAATGGGCTGATGGCTTACTATGAACAATTTTGTCTTTGCTCTCTGAGTGTATCAGGAACTTTTTGACTGCAGCTCTCACAGAAGTAGTTTGGGGGCTCATAGCTTTCAGTTCTCCTAAGGATCAGCCTCTAGACCTTGGACCCTGTCTTGAGGTCATGTAAAGCAGCAAGTTTTGACTGAGGTAGGCACATCACCTGACTGGATGATCTTGGAGGTCTTTTCCAACCTGCTTAATTCTATGATTCCATGTTCTTGCTCTTAGGATATTTAATATGGAATAGCTATCTGCCAGCTTGGTTCTAGCTCTGACTTTATAGTAGAAGCCATGTAGCTTGCATCCCTCAGTACCCTAAAGTACATTCTGAGGGGAGTGAGCATTGGTTTTAAAAACAGAAATACCTTATGAAGAGGTGCATAAGTGAGTGGAGTTGCTCAGAAACCTGTCATGCCTATGGCTTTGCTGACTTCTGTTTCTTTGTTTTGCTTTAAAGCTCAAATTTGCATTGTCTTTAAATGTTGGAGCGAGTTAGCTAAAGATGTTCTTGCTCTTTTAGCTGGTGTAGAGATACTCTCTATTAAATATCCTATCTGCCACCTTGGTTCTAGCTCTGACTTTATGGTAGAAGCCATGTAGCTTGGATCCCTCAGTACCCTGAAGTACGTTCTGAGGGGAGTGAGCATTGGTTTTAAAACCAGAAATGTCTGTTGAAGACCTACATAAGTGAAGCCTATCATGCCTATGCCTTTGCTTTGCTGACTTCTGTTTCTTTATTTTTCTTTAAAGCTCAAGTTTGCATTGTCTTTAAATGTTGGAGAAAGTTAAAGATGTTCTTGCTCTTCTAGCTGGTGTACAGATACTCTCTATTAAATATCCTATCTGCCACCTTGGTTCTAGCTCTGACTTTATGGTAGAAGCCATGTAGCTTGAATCCCTCAATACCCTAAAATACATTCTGAGGGGAGTGAGCATTGGTTTTAAAACCAGAAATATCTGTTGAAGATGTACATAAGTGAGTGGAGTTGCTCAGAAACCTGTCATGCCTTTGCTTCAGTCAAGGATGCTATTGTCCTGGCTCGGTAAGTATGGAGAATGGAGAAGAGACAATGGAACCATTTGGGTCATGAAAAAAAATTTAAGCAAGGCTGCATCAAAGTTTTTATATATAAAAATAGTTATTTATTTATATATAAGTGTGTGGATAGATAGATAGATAGACAGACAGATAGATAGATAGATAGACAGATAGATAGATAGATAGATAGATAGATAGATAGATAGATAGATAGATAGATAGATAGATACATAGATACATAGATACATAGATACATAGATACATAGATGCTGGCTCCACACAGCATCCACACTGACTCAAATAGCCACAATATTGGAATCTCCTGCCTGGAAAAAGCAATCCCTCCTAAGGTAACAGCGATGGCTATGGAAATATTTGTGTGACATTTCGATTCCTTAACAACTAAACCACTTCAGCTTGAAAATTTGATGGCTTTTCTCTTTCTGCTCTTTTTAAAGGAATCAACAGCTGCAACAGCACAGCACACCCAGAGCCTTAAGGTGTCGAACAGGTGTTAGTGTTTGGAACCGGGTGTGTCGATGAATGGGTTCTGCAGTGAAATGCTAATATAATAACATTACTAAAGCCATAAAGTTTTAGTAGATATATGGAAATTACATAGGATAGTTACCCTCAGGCCCTCTGGATGAGGTTTTTTTTTTTTCAGTCAGCTTAAGATTTACACAAGGCAATTCTTCATTTTTGATAAACTTCTGAAGGCTCCCGCAGTAGCTGCTTAAGGTTCATTAAAATGTAATTAATTAATGATTTGCTGCTGAATAGCTGCTGACTGTGGTTTTCTTTTCACTTGTCCGACAGCATGAGTCACAGTTGCCAAGCCGACACCGAAACTATTTGCAGACTATAGCACCTATTGATGAGTTTTTCAATCTGCAGTCATTTGCATAGGAAAGATGCTGGAGTTGTGGTTGTTAGCACAAATACATACAGCGCACTTGAAGAGTGGCTCTTTAATTCCGGAGGGCTGAAGTGACTCTCGTGTCGCTCTTTTCTCCTTTAGCGAGAAGGCAACGTGTGTGTACCGGAGCTGGCAGATAAAGCTCCGGCACTTCGGTTCAGAGGAACCGCAGCTCTGGTTTGCAATTCCCGGTGAAACCCAGGCAGGAGTATTCCTGATGCGCAGAATGTTGTTTATTTTGGGGCGCTTTTTGCTGGGTTGTTTAACTGTTGCTTTTCTGAGCGGGGGGCTATAAACGTAGTCCTTGTTTTCTCATTCCCTTTTCGGTACCTCAGGGCTTCCTGCTCCGAAGACCCGGAGCTGGAGGCAAGCTTGGTGCAGGGGGCCAGGGGGGCCCCCAGCCAGGCAGGCGGCCGGTGCCCAGCGCCAAGGAATTCACATAAAACTCAGGCCGTGCTTTTACTGGGACTGCAGGAGCAGCTATAAGCTACATAAAATTAGTTGCACAGCAATACTGCTCTTAAATAGTTGCAAGGCAAGGAAAAAGGGGAGCTTAACCATTTCTTGCTGCGTTATCTGCTGTTATTTCCTGCACTTTGGCAGCATTAACTTATTTTCATGCCTTTTTTTCCCTATCTTGTTTTCATGTCTTTTTTCCTACCTTATTTTCGTGTCTTTTTCCCCCTATCTTATTTTCATGTCTTTCCCCCCCTACCTTATTTTCCTATCTTTTTTTCCTCCTGCTTTATTTTCATGTATTTTTTTCCCTGCCTTATTTTCGTGTCTTTTTTTCCTACTTTATTTTTGTGTCTTTTTCCCCCTACCTTATTTTCATGTCTTTTTTCCCCCCTACCTTATTTTCGTGTCTTTTTTTCCCCCTACCTTATTTTCGTGTCTTTTTCCCCCCCTACCTTATTTTCGTGTCTTTTTCCCCCCCTACCTTATTTTCATGTCTTTTTCCCCCCCTACCTTATTTTCATGTTTTTTTTTTTTCCTACCTTATTTTAATCTATTTTTCCTAGTTTATTTTCATGTATTTTTTTCCCTACCTTATTTTCATGGTTTTTTTTTCCTACCTTATTTTCATCTATTTTTTCCTAGTTTATTTTCATGTATTTTTTTTGTCCTAGCTTATTTTAATGCATATTTTTCCTACCTTTTTTTCCTGTTTTTTTCCCCTAGCTTATTTTAATGTATTTTTCGTAGCTTATTTTAATGTATTTTTTCATAGTTTATTTTAATGTTTTTTTCCCTAGTTTATTTTAATGTATTTTTTCTACCTTATTTTCCTGCCTTTTTTTCCCCCTAGCTTATTTTCATGTATTTTTCCTAGCTTATTTTAATGTATTTTTTCATTGTTTATTTTAATGTTTTTTCCCTTAGCTTATTTTAATGTATTTTTCCTACCTTATTTTCCTGTTTTTTTCCCCCTAGCTTATTTTCATCTATTTTTTCCTAGTTTCTTTTAATGTATTTTTTCCTAGATTATTTTCATGTCTTTTTTTCCCCCTAGCTTTTTTTTTCATGTCCTTTTTTTTCCTCCCTTAATTTCATATATTTTTCCCAGATTATTTTAATGTCTTTTTTTCCCTACCTTATTTCCATGTATTTTTTCCTAGATTTTTTTAATGTCTTTTTTTCCCTACCTTATTTCCATGTATTTTTTCCTAAATTTTTTAATGTCTTTTTTCCCCCCTCCCTTATTTTCATGTATTTTTTCCTAGATTATTTTCATGTCTTTTTTTTCCTCCCTTATTTTCATGTCTTTTTTTATCCCCTACCTTATTTTAATGTATTTTTTCTTCTTAGCTTATTTTCATATTTTTGTTTTCCTAACTTATTTTCATTTTTTTCCCTACCTTATTTTCATGTTGTTTTTTTTCCCCTACCTTATTTTCATGTTGTTTTTTTTCCCCTACCTTATTTTCATGTTGTTGTTTTTTTCCCTACCTTATTTTCATGTACTTTCCCCCCCCCCCCCCCCAGTTTATTTTCATGTATTTTTTTTTCTGTTATAAGACAAGAAAGAAAAAAACCCTCCAAACTTGTATACTGTTTGCTCAAGCAGATTCTCTGCTTCCCCTGCTACATCTACCCCACTGCTAACATCTACCGTTTCAAGTGACATTCTCTCTGGCAAAGCTGGTTTACATTGTTCCTTGAAAAGCGCTGCTCAAGCGTTTTTTTCCTGGACGTTTCAAGTATCCACAGGACCAAAATTGAATACATTCAAAGTCTCTTCGAGATGACTGCCCTGGATTGTGCATTATCATTTCTATCATAACACACATGGGGTTTAATTGCCGTGCATAGTTTCCAACGCGGGATGAAAATAGTGTGCGGTATCTTAAACGTTTAATTGACAGCGGTGCTGATGCTGGGGGAGGGGGGGGAGGAGGGCTTGAACAGGGGAAGGAAGGAGTATCCCAGATATGTGAAATGCAGAAGCTGCTTTTCATGTGATGTCTTGGACTCCCAGGTGAGGGTCCAGACACCCCTACCTAGCAGCTGGCTTGTGCTTGGCTAGAGCTTGATGCTGTTGTCTGACTTTATTGAGGGTGCATTTGTCATAAAGCTGTCAAGGTTCAAAAGGTAAAGCATTAGTCACAGCACAGAGAGGAATTTTAGGAACTAATTAGGTGTTTCTAACGATAATAGCATTCCAGCCTAACTGGACAGTGGACAGCATCCCTAAAATACTTTCCAAAATCTGTGCTCTGTGTTAGACTTTTGTTCAAAGCTGAGAAAAAAATCAAGCTTTGCGGTGCTCTGCGCTTTCCTGCTCTGCTCCTGCTCTTCTGGAACACAAAACTCAACATTCCTATGGAATTTTACTGGCAAAAAGTGAATTGCTTCATCAAGAAATGAAGCAGGGTTCAGAGTGTGGCAACACTTGGGAAGGAACTGCCTGGGGAATGAAAGAAATTCTGTTTGGGGGCCGGAGCCACATGAAGCTTTTGAGTGTGACAGCAAAGTAACACGCTCTGCTGGCAAAGAGCGTGGAGAGTGGATGCAGCTGTATCAACAGCTTTCCCCACTCATGGGGTACATACACAAAGCAAGTTTTACTGCTCAAGGCAGGGGTTTTTTTCAGTGTATTTGCATTTACAGTTACAACTTCTGCATTAGCTATGTCCATCGAAGACCTTGCTTCTTCCCTTCCCTGAATAACTAAGCTGTAGGGGCAGAAGTCTGTGCTGTAAACACGAATTAGAATGAAAGCCCTTCCACCTTTTAGCAGTATTTCAGTTTAATCATATTACCAAGCCCATATTGTGGGACAAAAGGACTCTAATGACATTTTAATATATGTATATATTTTTATTTCTCAGTCAAAATAATTGCATAAAACTGTTTTGTAATTACTGTTCTTCTTGCCAAGCCTAATAACTTCTATTTTATTGTTATGCCTGGATGTTAGGAGGAAGTTCTTCACAGAGAGAGTGATTTCCCATTGGAATGGGCTGCCCAGGGAGGTGGTGGAGGCACTGTTCCTTGAGGTCTTCAAGAAAAGCCTGGATGAGGCACTCGATGCCATTGTCTAGTTGATTGGATAGGGCCGGGTGCTAGGTTGGACTGGAAGACCTTGGAGGTCTCTTCCAACCTGGTTGATTCTATGATTCTGATTCTATGAAAATTAAAGCTTTAATGAAATATGTGTGCTACGAAAAGAAGACATGAAAACAAAGCCAAAATATTCTCATCCCTCCTCCAAAAACATTCCAGCTGATGTTCATCTGCATTGGTAAGTGCTACCATGGTGGCTAGGTGTTACAAATACACCAGGTCACTGCATCTAGGTCTCTATTTCCATCCTAAGAAGGACAGCTTCTGAAATCGTGGTGAAATTGTGAGTAATCTGATATCCTTCCCTCATCACATAGGTCCCTGGAGGTGTTCAAGGAAAGCCTGGGTGAGGCACTTAGTGCCATGGTCTGGTTGATTGGATAGGGTTGGGTGATAGGTTGGAGCTTGGAGATCTCTTCCAACCTGGTTGATTCTATGATTTCCTCAAAGGCAGGTTCTGGCTCTTTACCTACATTAATCTAAGTATGGCACTGCAGTTAAAACCCTTGGAGTTTGGTTGTTCAACTTGAATGAATTATATGTTTGTTAGACACACGAGCAAGAGCAGCTTTCCTGGAGGAGGAATTACCTGAAATTCAGAGAGATGACATCCAATTGCTTTCAGAAATTCATCTGTAGCTGCTTCCATACTTCCTAATGAGGTAAAGGAGTCCGTTACAGGACTCAGCTGTGCAGAGTCTCTGTGCGTAACTCAAAGCCATGAGCCAAGAGTTGGGGCCACCATGTCCACCCTCACGTGGGGATAGGAGATGTTCCTCATCTCTGTTCAACCAAAGGTATCCCTGCCCATGGCAGCGGGGTTGGAACTAGATGATCCTTGTGGTTTCTTCCAACCCTGACTGATTCTGTGCTTCCTTTCCAAGGCAATAATCTACAAGAACTCGGAAGGGCTGAGCAGAGGAGAGCAGAGGTCTTTTCCAATGAATCAATCTTTTGTTTATGACTTTGAATAAAGAAACCTCTACCTCTGCAGGTCCATGTTTCCCACATGTATTTCCAGCATTTCCATGGAGAGGTGAATTTTAATCTGTGCAATACGTACTAATAAAAAGCACTTAGTCTGTGCAATCAAGGTCTGAATTAGAAAGTGAATTTATTCTGTGCTTAATTTGCAGGGCTTCAGGAATCCCTTGTACTCAACACTGGTCAGGACACACCTTGAGTGCTGTGTCCAGTTCTGGGCTCCTCAAATCAAGAGAGATGTTGAGATACTGGAAGATGTCCAGAGAAGGTCAATGAGGCTGGTGAGGGGCCTGGAGCACAGCCCTGTGAGGAGAGGCTGAGGGAGCTGGGGGTGTGCAGCCTGCAGCAGAGGAGGCTCAGGGGTGACCTCATTGCTGTCTACAACTACCTGAAGGGAGGCTGTAGCCAGGTGGGGTTGGTCTCTTCTGCCAGGCAAGCAGCAACAGAACAAGGGGACACAGTCTCAAGTTGTGGTAGGCGAGGTCTAGGCTGAATGTTAGGCAGAAGTTGTTGGCAGAGAGAGTGATTGGCATTGGAATGGGCTGCCCAGGGAGGTGGTGGAGGCACTGTCCCTGGAGGTCTTCAAGAAAAGCCTGGATGAGGCACTTAGTGCCATGGTCTGGTTGACTGGCTAGGGCTGGGTGCTAGGTTGGACTGGCTGATGTTGTAGGTCTCTTCCAACCTGGTTGATTCTATGATTCCATGATCATTCTATGATTCTATGATTCCATCATCATTACAGTGTTGGTGTTATTTTTGTTATCATTTTGTAAGTACACAGGAAAGGTGGTGTTGACCTGGACTTTAAACACAGTACTCCATTTTGTTCCAGTTCCTCCAAGCGATGGAGGATCCTCCAGATCACTCTGAAAATAGAATAATAATTATGGAACATAGCACCATCAAAGTTACAATTCAGAATCAGGAAAAGGCAAGTCAGGAAAACCCCCCAAGAGTTGAAAGACTAAACTTTCTGCTTGTGTATATGGCTTTAAATACAGAATGTGTATATATCGTACATGTGTAATGGTATAAGATAAATACTTGTTTAAGCAAACATAGTAGAAGCCAACAGATGGAGTAGCATTGCTATCAGAAATGGAGTATAGAATCATAGAATCAGTCAGGGTTGGAAAGGACCACAAGAATCAAATCTCCCTGACATGGGCAAGGACACCTTACCCTAGAGCAGGCTGGCTGCAGCCTCACCCAGCTTGGCCTTAAACACCTCCAGGCATGGGGCCTCACCCACCTCCCTGGGCAACCCATTCCAGCCTCTCACCACTCTCATGCTCAACAACTTCCTCCTCACATCCAGCCTTAACCTTCCCATCTCCAGCTTCTATCTATCCCCCCTAGTCCTGTCACTCCCTGATATCCTGAAAAGTCCTTCCCCAGCTTTTTTTTTTGCCTAGGCCCCCTACAAAAATATTACAACTTCATGTTTCAAGAACATGGAAAGAATGAAACTCTTTTATACATTCCTGCATAGAGTCCATCTTGTACTGCAATAGTGATGTCAAGGAAAAGAAAAGCAAAATCTGAATCAAACAGATTGGAGAAGAGGAGGCTCAGGGGTGACCTTATTGCTGTCTACAAGTACCTGAGGGGTGGTTGTGGCCAGGAGGAGGTTGCTCTCTTCTCTCAGGTGGCCAGCACCAGAACAAGAGGACACAGCCTCAGGCTGTGCCAGGGGAGATTTAGGCTGGAGGTGAGGAGAAAGTTCTTCACTGAGAGAGTCATTGGCCACTGGAATGGGCTGCCCGGGGTGGTGGTGGAGTCGCCGTCCCTGGGGCACTTCAAGGCAAGGTTGGACGTGGCACTTGGTGCCATGGTCTGGCCTTGAGCTCTGTGGTAAAGGGTTGGACTTGATGATCTGTGAGGTCTCTTCCAACCCTGATGATACTGTGATACTGTGAAAAAAAAAAACCCCAAACCCATATCTTTTGGGTGAGATTGTGTTTGTTTGTTTTCCAAGGGTTGGGATACGTTTGTCCTTTGAAGCCTGTGTTTCTGTTTCTGGGAGATGGGTCTGCATGACTTGTTGCAAATGAATGATATCTTAGTTTCTGCCAGCGGAGCCTAACGGAAATGACAGGAGCGTTTAATAACGTTTTGCGTGGGTATTTAAAGCCAGTTAAGTATTAAAATGACCAGCAAGCAAAGGGAAAGGTCACCAATAATTAAACAAAAGTGATGCTGATCTAATGAAATCTATCTCTTGGCATATTGAGAGGCAGTGCTTGTGAAAAAAGAAGATGGACTTTCCCTCTTTCCTAACTTTATTGCCTTTCCCCTCCACCCCCCCGCCCCGTCTTCCCCGAGTGAAAAAAGATCACAGGCTAAAATGTACCTTGGGGAACCTTTCTTTCCAGACCACTTAATTACTTGAAAGGATAATCTGAATACCATTTGATCAGATTTTTCATTAGAATTTCCCTTTTAATTTTTCATTAGCTTCATAATTAACCGAATTTGTACACTCATCAGTTTGTTTACAGCGTTTTGCTTTGTAAAGTGCTGGACCATCACCCGCTCTGTGTCTCTCTCCTCTCTCTTTCCTTTCTGCTTTCCAGATTATCACACAAAGCAGGGTAAGGCAAATGTGCATCGTTCTCCTGGCGGCTGGAACATCCATTTTTCCATAGTGTCAGACTAACACAGAGGTTGTGGCCAGCCTAATCCAGGGTAGGGTATCCCTGCCCATGGCAGGGGGGTTGGAACTAGACGATCCTTGCGGTCCCTCCCAACCCTGACTGATTCTATGATTCTATGACAATAGATGTATTATCTGTAGGTAAAACAAAAACGTGTTTCTCTCGCCGAGTTCGAGTTGAATTTCCATTTAATGTGATTAAGGTAAGGAAGAGCACAAACGAAACAAAAGGACCGACAATGAAATTAGGGAGCTGT